>NW_026138302.1:0-45115 GCF_025592945.1 Manacus candei
CGAGTGCCAACAGCCACTAAGACAGTGCATAGGCGACAGTACCGGACTAATCGAGATGCTGTGATTCCCATACATAAAATGATTCGTAAGCTGGAAAGCCAAGGGGTGGTCAGTAGAACACACTCACCCTTCAATAGCCCCATCTGGCCTGTACCGCAAGTCCGATGGCGAATGGAGACTGACGGTGGACTATCGTGGCTTGAATGAAGTCACGCCACCATTGAGTGCTGCTGTACCAGACATGTTGGAGCTCCAATATGAGCTGGAGTCCAAGACCGCGAAGTGGTATGCCACCATCGACATCGCCAATGCATTCTTCTCCATTCCTTAGCAGCGGAGGTGCAGGCCGCAGTTTGCTTTCACGTGGAGAGGTGTGCAGTACACGTGGAACCGACTGCCCCAGAGGTGGAAGCACAGTCCAACAATCTGCCATGGACTGATTCAGGCCACCCTGGAGAAGGGCAAGGCCCCAGAACATATCCAGTACATTGATGACATCATTGTATGGGGGGACACAGCGGAAGAAGTTTTTGAGAAAGGAGAGGAAATCATCCAGATTCTCCTTGATGCCGGTTTCGCCATTAAGAAAAATAAGGTCAAGGGACCTGCCAGAGAGATCCAGTTCCTAGGGGTGAAATGGCAAGATGGACGACGTCAGATACCAACAGATGTCATCAATAAGATTGTAGCCATGGCTCCACCCACCAACAAGAAGGAGACGCAAGCTTTCCTGGGGGCCATAGGCTTCTGGAGAATGCACATCCCTGGGTATAGCCAGATTGTGAGCCCTCTTCACTTTGTGACCCGTAAGAAGAATACCTTTCAGTGGGGTCCTGAACAGCAACAGGCATTTAAACAGATCAAACAAGAGATTGCACATGCCGTGGCTCTTGGACCAGTTCGAACGGGACCAGACGTAAAGAACGTACTTTACACTACAGCTGGAGATAAAGGCCCCTCCTGGAGCCTCTGGCAAAAGGTGCCTGGTGAGACACGAGGGCGACCACTTGGCTTCTGGAGCCGAAGCTACAGGGGTTCTGAAGCCAACTACACTCCTGTGGAAAAGGAAATTCTGGCGGCCTATGAAGGCATACAAGCAGCCTCAGAAGTGGTTGGCACGGAAACACAGCTCCTCCTAGCACCCCGACTACCAGTCCTAAATTGGATGTTCAAAGGGAAGGTGCCCCCTACACATCATGCCACGGATGCTACATGGAGCAAGTGGATAGCCTTGATTACGCAGCGTGTACGATTGGGAAGCTCAAATCGCCCTGGAATTCTGGAGGTTATCACAAATTGGCCTGAAAGTGGGAACTTCAGCCTGGCAGAAGAAGAGGAAGAACCAGTGAGCCGAGCTGAAGAAGCTCCACCATTTGATCAGCTGCCAGATGAAGAAAGGCGTTATGCCCTTTTCACTGATGGTTCTTGCCGTATCGTAGGAAGGAACCGGAAGTGGAAAGCAGCCGTTTGGAGTCCCACCCGACGAGTGGCAGAAGCTGCTGAGGGTCAAGGTGAGTCAAGTCAATTTGCAGAGCTCAAAGCTGTCCAATTGGCCCTGGACATTGCCGAACGAGAAGGATGGCCAAGGCTCTACCTCTACACTGACTCGTGGATGATAGCCAATGCCCTATGGGGATGGTTGGATCGATGGAAGAAGATGAACTGGAGGCGTGGAGGAAAACCCATCTGGGCTGCTGACTTGTGGCAGGACATCGCTACCAGAGCGAAGAATCTGAATGTGAGAGTCCACCATGTAGATGCCCACGTGCCCAAGAAGCGAGCTAATGAAGAACACAATAACAACAGAGAAGCAGACCGAGCTGCACAGATAGGAGTTTCACAAGTAGACCTAGACTGGCAGCAGAAAGGAGAATTGTTTCTAGCTCGATGGGCCCATGATGCTTCCGGTCATCAGGGCCGAGATGCCACCCACAGATGGGCACGAGACCGAGGGGTGGATTTAACCATGGATATCATTTCTGAAGTTATCCATGATTGTGAGACTTGTGCCGCTATTAAGCAGGCAAAAAGACTGAAGCCCCTGTGGTATGGTGGACGATGGGATAAGTATAAGTATGGAGAGGCATGGCAGGTTGATTATATCAAACTGCCACAGACCCGCCAAGGTAAGTGCTATGTACTTACCATGGTGGAAGCAACCACCGGATGGCTAGAGACTTTTTCAGTGCCCCACGCAACGGCCCGGAATACCATTCTAGGCCTTGAAAAGCAAGTTTTGTGGAGACATGGGACCCCAGAACGTATTGAGTCAGACAACGGGACTCATTTCAAAAATGAATTAGTCACCACTTGGGCGAGAGAACATGGTATCGAATGGGTGTACCACATTCCATATCATGCACCAGCTGCTGGGAAGGTTGAGAGATATAACGGACTGTTGAAGACAACTCTAAAGTCATTAGGTGAGGGGACTTATAAAAACTGGGACAAGAACTTAGCCAAGGCTACCTGGCTAGTTAACACCAGGGGTTCTGTCAATCGAGCTGGCCCCGCACAAGCAGAATCCCTTCACATTGTTGATGGAGATAAAGTTCCAGCAATCCATTTGAGGGGAATGCTAGGGAAAGCTGTTTGGGTTACCCCTGCCTCAGGCCAAGACAAACCCATTCGTGGGATTGTCTTTGCTCAAGGGCCAGGAAATACGTGGTGGATAATGAGGAAGGATGGAGTCATCCAGTGTGTGCCTCAAGGAAATTTAGCCTTGGGGAAAAACTAATTGTATGTCCTGAGTGTTTTTACAGGAAACCAGTCACCAGATGAAAGAGAGAGAGAGACCTGAACTAAGCTGGTGCTGGTATCCAGTGATGAGACAGTCCAGTGATGAAACAGCCATAAATCAGAACTGTAATTGTGACTGAGGAGACCAAAGATCTGGACTGAACTGAACTGACATTGGTATTGATTTTCCAACGACGAGACAACTGCGCTGAGAGACCAACAAGGACTATATATATATATATATGTATATGTGTATATATACGCGCGGGATGTAGGCGAACGTGAGATATAGGTGTTACGTAAAAATAGTATGGAATAAGGGGTGGAGAATGTGGTGGTTTGGGCTAGGCCTTCCTTGGTGACTAGTTTGTAACCAAGGAAGGGTCCAGATTTACCCAGTATTCCCTACGATTTTTACGTAAGCCAGATTATAAGAAGAAAGGAGGAGAGGCCTTCGTTCTCTTTCCTTCCGGCGGCTTGGAGGTGCAGGTTCCCTGCTGTTGAGTCTGCCGTGTTGGGGAGCGAGGCCTGGTTGGGCCTTGTCGACCTTGGGAGACAGAGGTTGCCGGCGATCGTTCCGGAGCGACCCTCGGTTGTCCCAGGAGAGTAGTGAGCTATTTCTTTGCTAACTCTTTTAGTGGATAGATCTTGGGCCGCTAATTGGGATATTTATATACATAATATTTTGGTTTTGTTCCTTTTCCCTTCCCCCTTCCCTTTCCCTTATTTTTAATTGTATATAAGTGCAAATATATTTATATATCTCATCTTTGGTTGTCTCTCTCTCGTTTCGGGTTTTCTTTCGTTTTTTTTCCTCCCTCTTTTCCCTGAGGTTTGGGGGGGGGGGGGGGAACTCTGGTGGTACGGTTTGGAGACTTGGCAGGGAGCCAGCTTCAAACCATATCACCTTATTTGGTGTTTCTGCCCGGTTTATCTCTGGTTATCTCCGGTTTGTTTTGGTTTTGCCACAGTTGTTTAGGAACAAGTCTGGGAAGGGAGCCAAGTTGGTGCAAACACTGCCCATTGTTTGGGAACACTACCGGGAGAGCTGCCAAGAGCCTATTGTTTATATAAATATCGCTTTGTTTGGGAACAAAGAGAGAAAAAATATATAAACATGGCCTTTTTATTCATTTTCTTGGTTATTTTGGCTGTTTTTATATATGCTGCTGGGTATCCAGTGAGAACTAACCCAACAAGCATCTACCAATACCTGCCTTTCCTCAATTATGACATCAAAGGCCTAGTGACTGAGGTCCCTGGGATCAAAATTGTTCCCAATCCTTACCTAAATTGTTTGGCAACGGTTCTACTATTTCTAAAAGCCATGGAAGTGGTGTTTAACATTGGAAAGGTGGTGTGGTACTGCTTTTCTTGTTGCAGGAAACGTCGAAACTCAAAGGGATTTGCTGGAACTTTGGGAAGGGCCTTGAAAAAACCAGTCCCTGGATGGCAAGGAATCTGGGTCAACTTTGGTAAATTGGTAGGGCGTGTGACACCTCCCATTAGTTGGGATTTCACACCAGAGCAGGTGTTTGATCCTGATGAGGTGGCACGTCGTCTGGCAGAAGGGTGTTTTTCTTACGAGGACCCAAATATGCAGTTTTTTGCTTTGTACTGGGGCCTGGCGAGTGCCTATCGAGCTGCTGTGGATTATACTCGGAGGACTAAGGTTGAGGCAGAAACTCAAACCCTGCCACCTGAGATACCACTCGCCCCTGTAGTGAAAAGGAAGTCGTGGGTACCAGCGCCCGACACTTTAAGCCTACGACCAGATGGAGAGCAAAACAGGTCAGGAGATGACGGAGAGGGAACTGATACTGATGCCAGTGCCAGAACTCCACCTCCACGAACAGCAACACCCCGAAAAATGGAAACTACAGAGTTGCGGTCAATGACCCCATCAGAACTCCGGGACTTACAAAAAGATTACACTCGTCGGCCTGGTGAGCGAATTCTATCGTGGTTGCTCCGATGCCGAGACCGTGGGGCTAGAGGTCACATGCTATCAACTGCTGAAGCAGAACAACTAGCTTCCATCTCCGGAGATCATGAACTTGATCGCTTATTCGCAGAGGAGAAACCTGACCTCAGTCTTTGGGCGCGACTTGTCTTAAGTGTGAGACAAAGGTTTCCATTTAAAGACTATTTACCGTGCCCCGTGAGGAAGTGGACCAAGTTAGAAGACGCCATCCAGTACCTAAGAGAATTGGCATTGTTGGAACTTATGTATGAGGACCCTCATTACGATCCCGTCACTGATGACCCAGAGGTTGCCATTTGCACAATGCCCATGTGGAAGAAGATAATCCAGGGTGCTCCTGCATCATATGTCCATACCTTGACAGGAGTAATGCTTCCAAACATGCCAGAAACACCTGTGAGCATGTTGTGTACGGTTCTGCGACATATGAAAGAAACAATAGAATCTAGGAATGAGTTTTCTAGAGACTATTCTGATCCTAGTTACAGACAAAGACCTGAGAGAGATGAGCCTTACGGGCACTTTGATTATGAAGATGACTACGGAGACCACAGGGACAGACGTTACAGAAATAGATCAGCAGACCGGTCTCAACCACGATCTCGATCTTGGTCCCGGTCCCGCTCACGATCTCCTTCCGTCACACGCAGAAGGAGTGAAAACCCTAAGCGTAGATCTAAGCGCAATGAACTGTGGTCCTATCTGCGTGCCCATGGAGAAAACATGAGCAAGTGGGATGGTGAACCTACTTCTAGACTTGAGGCCAGAGTGAAAGAACTAAAACGCAAGGAAGCTGATAAGAAAGTTGTCTACGTAGTAGATGCAGACTTCTTTGAAAAGGAATTGAGATCTCCCAGACGCAGAGGGTCTGGAGTCCGTTTCCAGGACGACAGGAAAGCCTCTGCCAAGCCAAAGCAAAGATCCGACAGTGAATGCTCCGACCAGAGCCAATAGAGGGGCCCTGCCTTCTGCCAGGAGAAGGAGAGGGACGAGAAAGACAACAGGGTTTACTGGACTGTGTGGGTTCGATGGCCTGGCACATCGAATCCTCAGAGATACCAAGCTCTAATAGATACTGGCGCGCAGTGTACATTAATGCCCTCAGGACATAAGAGTATAGAGACTGTTTCAATTTCTGGGGTGACAGGAGGGTCTCAAGAGCTGTCAGTGGTAGAGGCTGAAATAAGCCTGACAGGAGACCAGTGGGAAAAACATTCCATTGTGACAGGGCCAGAAGCCCCTTGCATTCTGGGCATGGATTACCTCAGGAGAGGATACTTCAAAGACCCGAAGGGGTACCGATGGGCTTTTGGTATAGCCGCGGTGATTGAAGAGGAATCCAAACGATTATCTGCCCTGCCTGGCCTCTCAGAAGATCCTTCTGTTGTAGGATTACTGCGAGTCGAGGACCAGCGAGTGCCAACAGCCACTAAGACAGTGCATAGGCGACAGTACCGGACTAATCGAGATGCTGTGATTCCCATACATAAAATGATTCGTAAGCTGGAAAGCCAAGGGGTGGTCAGTAGAACACACTCACCCTTCAATAGCCCCATCTGGCCTGTACGCAAGTCCGATGGCGAATGGAGACTGACGGTGGACTATCGTGGCTTGAATGAAGTCACGCCACCATTGAGTGCTGCTGTACCAGACATGTTGGAGCTCCAATATGAGCTGGAGTCCAAGACCGCGAAGTGGTATGCCACCATCGACATCGCCAATGCATTCTTCTCCATTCCCTTAGCAGCGGAGTGCAGGCCGCAGTTTGCTTTCACGTGGAGAGGTGTGCAGTACACGTGGAACCGACTGCCCCAGAGGTGGAAGCACAGTCCAACAATCTGCCATGGACTGATTCAGGCCACCCTGGAGAAGGGCAAGGCCCCAGAACATATCCAGTACATTGATGACATCATTGTATGGGGGGACACAGCGGAAGAAGTTTTTGAGAAAGGAGAGGAAATCATCCAGATTCTCCTTGATGCCGGTTTCGCCATTAAGAAAAATAAGGTCAAGGGACCTGCCAGAGAGATCCAGTTCCTAGGGGTGAAATGGCAAGATGGACGACGTCAGATACCAACAGATGTCATCAATAAGATTGTAGCCATGGCTCCACCCACCAACAAGAAGGAGACGCAAGCTTTCCTGGGGGCCATAGGCTTCTGGAGAATGCACATCCCTGGGTATAGCCAGATTGTGAGCCCTCTTCACTTTGTGACCCGTAAGAAGAATACCTTTCAGTGGGGTCCTGAACAGCAACAGGCATTTAAACAGATCAAACAAGAGATTGCACATGCCGTGGCTCTTGGACCAGTTCGAACGGGACCAGACGTAAAGAACGTACTTTACACTACAGCTGGAGATAAAGGCCCCTCCTGGAGCCTCTGGCAAAAGGTGCCTGGTGAGACACGAGGGCGACCACTTGGCTTCTGGAGCCGAAGCTACAGGGGTTCTGAAGCCAACTACACTCCTGTGGAAAAGGAAATTCTGGCGGCCTATGAAGGCATACAAGCAGCCTCAGAAGTGGTTGGCACGGAAACACAGCTCCTCCTAGCACCCCGACTACCAGTCCTAAATTGGATGTTCAAAGGGAAGGTGCCCCCTACACATCATGCCACGGATGCTACATGGAGCAAGTGGATAGCCTTGATTACGCAGCGTGTACGATTGGGAAGCTCAAATCGCCCTGGAATTCTGGAGGTTATCACAAATTGGCCTGAAAGTGGGAACTTCAGCCTGGCAGAAGAAGAGGAAGAACCAGTGAGCCGAGCTGAAGAAGCTCCACCATTTGATCAGCTGCCAGATGAAGAAAGGCGTTATGCCCTTTTCACTGATGGTTCTTGCCGTATCGTAGGAAGGAACCGGAAGTGGAAAGCAGCCGTTTGGAGTCCCACCCGACGAGTGGCAGAAGCTGCTGAGGGTCAAGGTGAGTCAAGTCAATTTGCAGAGCTCAAAGCTGTCCAATTGGCCCTGGACATTGCCGAACGAGAAGGATGGCCAAGGCTCTACCTCTACACTGACTCGTGGATGATAGCCAATGCCCTATGGGGATGGTTGGATCGATGGAAGAAGATGAACTGGAGGCGTGGAGGAAAACCCATCTGGGCTGCTGACTTGTGGCAGGACATCGCTACCAGAGCGAAGAATCTGAATGTGAGAGTCCACCATGTAGATGCCCACGTGCCCAAGAAGCGAGCTAATGAAGAACACAATAACAACAGAGAAGCAGACCGAGCTGCACAGATAGGAGTTTCACAAGTAGACCTAGACTGGCAGCAGAAAGGAGAATTGTTTCTAGCTCGATGGGCCCATGATGCTTCCGGTCATCAGGGCCGAGATGCCACCCACAGATGGGCACGAGACCGAGGGGTGGATTTAACCATGGATATCATTTCTGAAGTTATCCATGATTGTGAGACTTGTGCCGCTATTAAGCAGGCAAAAAGACTGAAGCCCCTGTGGTATGGTGGACGATGGGATAAGTATAAGTATGGAGAGGCATGGCAGGTTGATTATATCAAACTGCCACAGACCCGCCAAGGTAAGTGCTATGTACTTACCATGGTGGAAGCAACCACCGGATGGCTAGAGACTTTTTCAGTGCCCCACGCAACGGCCCGGAATACCATTCTAGGCCTTGAAAAGCAAGTTTTGTGGAGACATGGGACCCCAGAACGTATTGAGTCAGACAACGGGACTCATTTCAAAAATGAATTAGTCACCACTTGGGCGAGAGAACATGGTATCGAATGGGTGTACCACATTCCATATCATGCACCAGCTGCTGGGAAGGTTGAGAGATATAACGGACTGTTGAAGACAACTCTAAAGTCATTAGGTGAGGGGACTTATAAAAACTGGGACAAGAACTTAGCCAAGGCTACCTGGCTAGTTAACACCAGGGGTTCTGTCAATCGAGCTGGCCCCGCACAAGCAGAATCCCTTCACATTGTTGATGGAGATAAAGTTCCAGCAATCCATTTGAGGGGAATGCTAGGGAAAGCTGTTTGGGTTACCCCTGCCTCAGGCCAAGACAAACCCATTCGTGGGATTGTCTTTGCTCAAGGGCCAGGAAATACGTGGTGGATAATGAGGAAGGATGGAGTCATCCAGTGTGTGCCTCAAGGAAATTTAGCCTTGGGGAAAAACTAATTGTATGTCCTGAGTGTTTTTACAGGAAACCAGTCACCAGATGAAAGAGAGAGAGAGACCTGAACTAAGCTGGTGCTGGTATCCAGTGATGAGACAGTCCAGTGATGAAACAGCCATAAATCAGAACTGTAATTGTGACTGAGGAGACCAAAGATCTGGACTGAACTGAACTGACATTGGTATTGATTTTCCAACGACGAGACAACTGCGCTGAGAGACCAACAAGGACTATATATATATATATATGTATATGTGTATATATACGCGCGGGATGTAGGCGAACGTGAGATATAGGTGTTACGTAAAAATAGTATGGAATAAGGGGTGGAGAATGTGGTGGTTTGGGCTAGGCCTTCCTTGGTGACTAGTTTGTAACCAAGGAAGGGTCCAGATTTACCCAGTATTCCCTACGATTTTTACGTAAGCCAGATTATAAGAAGAAAGGAGGAGAGGCCTTCGTTCTCTTTCCTTCCGGCGGCTTGGAGGTGCAGGTTCCCTGCTGTTGAGTCTGCCGTGTTGGGGAGCGAGGCCTGGTTGGGCCTTGTCGACCTTGGGAGACAGAGGTTGCCGGCGATCGTTCCGGAGCGACCCTCGGTTGTCCCAGGAGAGTAGTGAGCTATTTCTTTGCTAACTCTTTTAGTGGATAGATCTTGGGCCGCTAATTGGGATATTTATATACATAATATTTTGGTTTTGTTCCTTTTCCCTTCCCCCTTCCCTTTCCCTTATTTTTAATTGTATATAAGTGCAAATATATTTATATATCTCATCTTTGGTTGTCTCTCTCTCGTTTCGGGTTTTCTTTCGTTTTTTTTCCTCCCTCTTTTCCCTGAGGTTTGGGGGGGGGGGGGGAACTCTGGTGGTACGGTTTGGAGACTTGGCAGGGAGCCAGCTTCAAACCATATCACCTTATTTGGTGTTTCTGCCCGGTTTATCTCTGGTTATCTCCGGTTTGTTTTGGTTTTGCCACAGTTGTTTAGGAACAAGTCTGGGAAGGGAGCCAAGTTGGTGCAAACACTGCCCATTGTTTGGGAACACTACCGGGAGAGCTGCCAAGAGCCTATTGTTTATATAAATATCGCTTTGTTTGGGAACAAAGAGAGAAAAAATATATAAACATGGCCTTTTTATTCATTTTCTTGGTTATTTTGGCTGTTTTTATATATGCTGCTGGGTATCCAGTGAGAACTAACCCAACAAGCATCTACCAATACCTGCCTTTCCTCAATTATGACATCAAAGGCCTAGTGACTGAGGTCCCTGGGATCAAAATTGTTCCCAATCCTTACCTAAATTGTTTGGCAATGGTTCTACTATTTCTAAAAGCCATGGAAGTGGTGTTTAACATTGGAAAGGTGGTGTGGTACTGCTTTTCTTGTTGCAGGAAACGTCGAAACTCAAAGGGATTTGCTGGAACTTTGGGAAGGGCCTTGAAAAAACCAGTCCCTGGATGGCAAGGAATCTGGGTCAACTTTGGTAAATTGGTAGGGCGTGTGACACCTCCCATTAGTTGGGATTTCACACCAGAGCAGGTGTTTGATCCTGATGAGGTGGCACGTCGTCTGGCAGAAGGGTGTTTTTCTTACGAGGACCCAAATATGCAGTTTTTTGCTTTGTACTGGGGCCTGGCGAGTGCCTATCGAGCTGCTGTGGATTATACTCGGAGGACTAAGGTTGAGGCAGAAACTCAAACCCTGCCACCTGAGATACCACTCGCCCCTGTAGTGAAAAGGAAGTCGTGGGTACCAGCGCCCGACACTTTAAGCCTACGACCAGATGGAGAGCAAAACAGGTCAGGAGATGACGGAGAGGGAACTGATACTGATGCCAGTGCCAGAACTCCACCTCCACGAACAGCAACACCCCGAAAAATGGAAACTACAGAGTTGCGGTCAATGACCCCATCAGAACTCCGGGACTTACAAAAAGATTACACTCGTCGGCCTGGTGAGCGAATTCTATCGTGGTTGCTCCGATGCCGAGACCGTGGGGCTAGAGGTCACATGCTATCAACTGCTGAAGCAGAACAACTAGCTTCCATCTCCGGAGATCATGAACTTGATCGCTTATTCGCAGAGGAGAAACCTGACCTCAGTCTTTGGGCGCGACTTGTCTTAAGTGTGAGACAAAGGTTTCCATTTAAAGACTATTTACCGTGCCCCGTGAGGAAGTGGACCAAGTTAGAAGACGCCATCCAGTACCTAAGAGAATTGGCATTGTTGGAACTTATGTATGAGGACCCTCATTACGATCCCGTCACTGATGACCCAGAGGTTGCCATTTGCACAATGCCCATGTGGAAGAAGATAATCCAGGGTGCTCCTGCATCATATGTCCATACCTTGACAGGAGTAATGCTTCCAAACATGCCAGAAACACCTGTGAGCATGTTGTGTACGGTTCTGCGACATATGAAAGAAACAATAGAATCTAGGAATGAGTTTTCTAGAGACTATTCTGATCCTAGTTACAGACAAAGACCTGAGAGAGATGAGCCTTACGGGCACTTTGATTATGAAGATGACTACGGAGACCACAGGGACAGACGTTACAGAAATAGATCAGCAGACCGGTCTCAACCACGATCTCGATCTTGGTCCCGGTCCCGCTCACGATCTCCTTCCGTCACACGCAGAAGGAGTGAAAACCCTAAGCGTAGATCTAAGCGCAATGAACTGTGGTCCTATCTGCGTGCCCATGGAGAAAACATGAGCAAGTGGGATGGTGAACCTACTTCTAGACTTGAGGCCAGAGTGAAAGAACTAAAACGCAAGGAAGCTGATAAGAAAGTTGTCTACGTAGTAGATGCAGACTTCTTTGAAAAGGAATTGAGATCTCCCAGACGCAGAGGGTCTGGAGTCCGTTTCCAGGACGACAGGAAAGCCTCTGCCAAGCCAAAGCAAAGATCCGACAGTGAATGCTCCGACCAGAGCCAATAGAGGGGCCCTGCCTTCTGCCAGGAGAAGGAGAGGGACGAGAAAGACAACAGGGTTTACTGGACTGTGTGGGTTCGATGGCCTGGCACATCGAATCCTCAGAGATACCAAGCTCTAATAGATACTGGCGCGCAGTGTACATTAATGCCCTCAGGACATAAGAGTATAGAGACTGTTTCAATTTCTGGGGTGACAGGAGGGTCTCAAGAGCTGTCAGTGGTAGAGGCTGAAATAAGCCTGACAGGAGACCAGTGGGAAAAACATTCCATTGTGACAGGGCCAGAAGCCCCTTGCATTCTGGGCATGGATTACCTCAGGAGAGGATACTTCAAAGACCCGAAGGGGTACCGATGGGCTTTTGGTATAGCCGCGGTGATTGAAGAGGAATCCAAACGATTATCTGCCCTGCCTGGCCTCTCAGAAGATCCTTCTGTTGTAGGATTACTGCGAGTCGAGGACCAGCGAGTGCCAACAGCCACTAAGACAGTGCATAGGCGACAGTACCGGACTAATCGAGATGCTGTGATTCCCATACATAAAATGATTCGTAAGCTGGAAAGCCAAGGGGTGGTCAGTAGAACACACTCACCCTTCAATAGCCCCATCTGGCCTGTACGCAAGTCCGATGGCGAATGGAGACTGACGGTGGACTATCGTGGCTTGAATGAAGTCACGCCACCATTGAGTGCTGCTGTACCAGACATGTTGGAGCTCCAATATGAGCTGGAGTCCAAGACCGCGAAGTGGTATGCCACCATCGACATCGCCAATGCATTCTTCTCCATTCCCTTAGCAGCGGAGTGCAGGCCGCAGTTTGCTTTCACGTGGAGAGGTGTGCAGTACACGTGGAACCGACTGCCCCAGGGGTGGAAGCACAGTCCAACAATCTGCCATGGACTGATTCAGGCCACCCTGGAGAAGGGCAAGGCCCCAGAACATATCCAGTACATTGATGACATCATTGTATGGGGGGACACAGCGGAAGAAGTTTTTGAGAAAGGAGAGGAAATCATCCAGATTCTCCTTGATGCCGGTTTCGCCATTAAGAAAAATAAGGTCAAGGGACCTGCCAGAGAGATCCAGTTCCTAGGGGTGAAATGGCAAGATGGACGACGTCAGATACCAACAGATGTCATCAATAAGATTGTAGCCATGGCTCCACCCACCAACAAGAAGGAGACGCAAGCTTTCCTGGGGGCCATAGGCTTCTGGAGAATGCACATCCCTGGGTATAGCCAGATTGTGAGCCCTCTTCACTTTGTGACCCGTAAGAAGAATACCTTTCAGTGGGGTCCTGAACAGCAACAGGCATTTAAACAGATCAAACAAGAGATTGCACATGCCGTGGCTCTTGGACCAGTTCGAACGGGACCAGACGTAAAGAACGTACTTTACACTACAGCTGGAGATAAAGGCCCCTCCTGGAGCCTCTGGCAAAAGGTGCCTGGTGAGACACGAGGGCGACCACTTGGCTTCTGGAGCCGAAGCTACAGGGGTTCTGAAGCCAACTACACTCCTGTGGAAAAGGAAATTCTGGCGGCCTATGAAGGCATACAAGCAGCCTCAGAAGTGGTTGGCACGGAAACACAGCTCCTCCTAGCACCCCGACTACCAGTCCTAAATTGGATGTTCAAAGGGAAGGTGCCCCCTACACATCATGCCACGGATGCTACATGGAGCAAGTGGATAGCCTTGATTACGCAGCGTGTACGATTGGGAAGCTCAAATCGCCCTGGAATTCTGGAGGTTATCACAAATTGGCCTGAAAGTGGGAACTTCAGCCTGGCAGAAGAAGAGGAAGAACCAGTGAGCCGAGCTGAAGAAGCTCCACCATTTGATCAGCTGCCAGATGAAGAAAGGCGTTATGCCCTTTTCACTGATGGTTCTTGCCGTATCGTAGGAAGGAACCGGAAGTGGAAAGCAGCCGTTTGGAGTCCCACCCGACGAGTGGCAGAAGCTGCTGAGGGTCAAGGTGAGTCAAGTCAATTTGCAGAGCTCAAAGCTGTCCAATTGGCCCTGGACATTGCCGAACGAGAAGGATGGCCAAGGCTCTACCTCTACACTGACTCGTGGATGATAGCCAATGCCCTATGGGGATGGTTGGATCGATGGAAGAAGATGAACTGGAGGCGTGGAGGAAAACCCATCTGGGCTGCTGACTTGTGGCAGGACATCGCTACCAGAGCGAAGAATCTGAATGTGAGAGTCCACCATGTAGATGCCCACGTGCCCAAGAAGCGAGCTAATGAAGAACACAATAACAACAGAGAAGCAGACCGAGCTGCACAGATAGGAGTTTCACAAGTAGACCTAGACTGGCAGCAGAAAGGAGAATTGTTTCTAGCTCGATGGGCCCATGATGCTTCCGGTCATCAGGGCCGAGATGCCACCCACAGATGGGCACGAGACCGAGGGGTGGATTTAACCATGGATATCATTTCTGAAGTTATCCATGATTGTGAGACTTGTGCCGCTATTAAGCAGGCAAAAAGACTGAAGCCCCTGTGGTATGGTGGACGATGGGATAAGTATAAGTATGGAGAGGCATGGCAGGTTGATTATATCAAACTGCCACAGACCCGCCAAGGTAAGTGCTATGTACTTACCATGGTGGAAGCAACCACCGGATGGCTAGAGACTTTTTCAGTGCCCCACGCAACGGCCCGGAATACCATTCTAGGCCTTGAAAAGCAAGTTTTGTGGAGACATGGGACCCCAGAACGTATTGAGTCAGACAACGGGACTCATTTCAAAAATGAATTAGTCACCACTTGGGCGAGAGAACATGGTATCGAATGGGTGTACCACATTCCATATCATGCACCAGCTGCTGGGAAGGTTGAGAGATATAACGGACTGTTGAAGACAACTCTAAAGTCATTAGGTGAGGGGACTTATAAAAACTGGGACAAGAACTTAGCCAAGGCTACCTGGCTAGTTAACACCAGGGGTTCTGTCAATCGAGCTGGCCCCGCACAAGCAGAATCCCTTCACATTGTTGATGGAGATAAAGTTCCAGCAATCCATTTGAGGGGAATGCTAGGGAAAGCTGTTTGGGTTACCCCTGCCTCAGGCCAAGACAAACCCATTCGTGGGATTGTCTTTGCTCAAGGGCCAGGAAATACGTGGTGGATAATGAGGAAGGATGGAGTCATCCAGTGTGTGCCTCAAGGAAATTTAGCCTTGGGGAAAAACTAATTGTATGTCCTGAGTGTTTTTACAGGAAACCAGTCACCAGATGAAAGAGAGAGAGAGACCTGAACTAAGCTGGTGCTGGTATCCAGTGATGAGACAGTCCAGTGATGAAACAGCCATAAATCAGAACTGTAATTGTGACTGAGGAGACCAAAGATCTGGACTGAACTGAACTGACATTGGTATTGATTTTCCAACGACGAGACAACTGCGCTGAGAGACCAACAAGGACTATATATATATATATATGTATATGTGTATATATACGCGCGGGATGTAGGCGAACGTGAGATATAGGTGTTACGTAAAAATAGTATGGAATAAGGGGTGGAGAATGTGGTGGTTTGGGCTAGGCCTTCCTTGGTGACTAGTTTGTAACCAAGGAAGGGTCCAGATTTACCCAGTATTCCCTACGATTTTTACGTAAGCCAGATTATAAGAAGAAAGGAGGAGAGGCCTTCGTTCTCTTTCCTTCCGGCGGCTTGGAGGTGCAGGTTCCCTGCTGTTGAGTCTGCCGTGTTGGGGAGCGAGGCCTGGTTGGGCCTTGTCGACCTTGGGAGACAGAGGTTGCCGGCGATCGTTCCGGAGCGACCCTCGGTTGTCCCAGGAGAGTAGTGAGCTATTTCTTTGCTAACTCTTTTAGTGGATAGATCTTGGGCCGCTAATTGGGATATTTATATACATAATATTTTGGTTTTGTTCCTTTTCCCTTCCCCCTTCCCTTTCCCTTATTTTTAATTGTATATAAGTGCAAATATATTTATATATCTCATCTTTGGTTGTCTCTCTCTCGTTTCGGGTTTTCTTTCGTTTTTTTTCCTCCCTCTTTTCCCTGAGGTTTGGGGGGGGGGGGGGGAACTCTGGTGGTACGGTTTGGAGACTTGGCAGGGAGCCAGCTTCAAACCATATCACCTTATTTGGTGTTTCTGCCCGGTTTATCTCTGGTTATCTCCGGTTTGTTTTGGTTTTGCCACAGTTGTTTAGGAACAAGTCTGGGAAGGGAGCCAAGTTGGTGCAAACACTGCCCATTGTTTGGGAACACTACCGGGAGAGCTGCCAAGAGCCTATTGTTTATATAAATATCGCTTTGTTTGGGAACAAAGAGAGAAAAAATATATAAACATGGCCTTTTTATTCATTTTCTTGGTTATTTTGGCTGTTTTTATATATGCTGCTGGGTATCCAGTGAGAACTAACCCAACAAGCATCTACCAATACCTGCCTTTCCTCAATTATGACATCAAAGGCCTAGTGACTGAGGTCCCTGGGATCAAAATTGTTCCCAATCCTTACCTAAATTGTTTGGCAACGGTTCTACTATTTCTAAAAGCCATGGAAGTGGTGTTTAACATTGGAAAGGTGGTGTGGTACTGCTTTTCTTGTTGCAGGAAACGTCGAAACTCAAAGGGATTTGCTGGAACTTTGGGAAGGGCCTTGAAAAAACCAGTCCCTGGATGGCAAGGAATCTGGGTCAACTTTGGTAAATTGGTAGGGCGTGTGACACCTCCCATTAGTTGGGATTTCACACCAGAGCAGGTGTTTGATCCTGATGAGGTGGCACGTCGTCTGGCAGAAGGGTGTTTTTCTTACGAGGACCCAAATATGCAGTTTTTTGCTTTGTACTGGGGCCTGGCGAGTGCCTATCGAGCTGCTGTGGATTATACTCGGAGGACTAAGGTTGAGGCAGAAACTCAAACCCTGCCACCTGAGATACCACTCGCCCCTGTAGTGAAAAGGAAGTCGTGGGTACCAGCGCCCGACACTTTAAGCCTACGACCAGATGGAGAGCAAAACAGGTCAGGAGATGACGGAGAGGGAACTGATACTGATGCCAGTGCCAGAACTCCACCTCCACGAACAGCAACACCCCGAAAAATGGAAACTACAGAGTTGCGGTCAATGACCCCATCAGAACTCCGGGACTTACAAAAAGATTACACTCGTCGGCCTGGTGAGCGAATTCTATCGTGGTTGCTCCGATGCCGAGACCGTGGGGCTAGAGGTCACATGCTATCAACTGCTGAAGCAGAACAACTAGCTTCCATCTCCGGAGATCATGAACTTGATCGCTTATTCGCAGAGGAGAAACCTGACCTCAGTCTTTGGGCGCGACTTGTCTTAAGTGTGAGACAAAGGTTTCCATTTAAAGACTATTTACCGTGCCCCGTGAGGAAGTGGACCAAGTTAGAAGACGCCATCCAGTACCTAAGAGAATTGGCATTGTTGGAACTTATGTATGAGGACCCTCATTACGATCCCGTCACTGATGACCCAGAGGTTGCCATTTGCACAATGCCCATGTGGAAGAAGATAATCCAGGGTGCTCCTGCATCATATGTCCATACCTTGACAGGAGTAATGCTTCCAAACATGCCAGAAACACCTGTGAGCATGTTGTGTACGGTTCTGCGACATATGAAAGAAACAATAGAATCTAGGAATGAGTTTTCTAGAGACTATTCTGATCCTAGTTACAGACAAAGACCTGAGAGAGATGAGCCTTACGGGCACTTTGATTATGAAGATGACTACGGAGACCACAGGGACAGACGTTACAGAAATAGATCAGCAGACCGGTCTCAACCACGATCTCGATCTTGGTCCCGGTCCCGCTCACGATCTCCTTCCGTCACACGCAGAAGGAGTGAAAACCCTAAGCGTAGATCTAAGCGCAATGAACTGTGGTCCTATCTGCGTGCCCATGGAGAAAACATGAGCAAGTGGGATGGTGAACCTACTTCTAGACTTGAGGCCAGAGTGAAAGAACTAAAACGCAAGGAAGCTGATAAGAAAGTTGTCTACGTAGTAGATGCAGACTTCTTTGAAAAGGAATTGAGATCTCCCAGACGCAGAGGGTCTGGAGTCCGTTTCCAGGACGACAGGAAAGCCTCTGCCAAGCCAAAGCAAAGATCCGACAGTGAATGCTCCGACCAGAGCCAATAGAGGGGCCCTGCCTTCTGCCAGGAGAAGGAGAGGGACGAGAAAGACAACAGGGTTTACTGGACTGTGTGGGTTCGATGGCCTGGCACATCGAATCCTCAGAGATACCAAGCTCTAATAGATACTGGCGCGCAGTGTACATTAATGCCCTCAGGACATAAGAGTATAGAGACTGTTTCAATTTCTGGGGTGACAGGAGGGTCTCAAGAGCTGTCAGTGGTAGAGGCTGAAATAAGCCTGACAGGAGACCAGTGGGAAAAACATTCCATTGTGACAGGGCCAGAAGCCCCTTGCATTCTGGGCATGGATTACCTCAGGAGAGGATACTTCAAAGACCCGAAGGGGTACCGATGGGCTTTTGGTATAGCCGCGGTGATTGAAGAGGAATCCAAACGATTATCTGCCCTGCCTGGCCTCTCAGAAGATCCTTCTGTTGTAGGATTACTGCGAGTCGAGGACCAGCGAGTGCCAACAGCCACTAAGACAGTGCATAGGCGACAGTACCGGACTAATCGAGATGCTGTGATTCCCATACATAAAATGATTCGTAAGCTGGAAAGCCAAGGGGTGGTCAGTAGAACACACTCACCCTTCAATAGCCCCATCTGGCCTGTACGCAAGTCCGATGGCGAATGGAGACTGACGGTGGACTATCGTGGCTTGAATGAAGTCACGCCACCATTGAGTGCTGCTGTACCAGACATGTTGGAGCTCCAATATGAGCTGGAGTCCAAGACCGCGAAGTGGTATGCCACCATCGACATCGCCAATGCATTCTTCTCCATTCCCTTAGCAGCGGAGTGCAGGCCGCAGTTTGCTTTCACGTGGAGAGGTGTGCAGTACACGTGGAACCGACTGCCCCAGGGGTGGAAGCACAGTCCAACAATCTGCCATGGACTGATTCAGGCCACCCTGGAGAAGGGCAAGGCCCCAGAACATATCCAGTACATTGATGACATCATTGTATGGGGGGACACAGCGGAAGAAGTTTTTGAGAAAGGAGAGGAAATCATCCAGATTCTCCTTGATGCCGGTTTCGCCATTAAGAAAAATAAGGTCAAGGGACCTGCCAGAGAGATCCAGTTCCTAGGGGTGAAATGGCAAGATGGACGACGTCAGATACCAACAGATGTCATCAATAAGATTGTAGCCATGGCTCCACCCACCAACAAGAAGGAGACGCAAGCTTTCCTGGGGGCCATAGGCTTCTGGAGAATGCACATCCCTGGGTATAGCCAGATTGTGAGCCCTCTTCACTTTGTGACCCGTAAGAAGAATACCTTTCAGTGGGGTCCTGAACAGCAACAGGCATTTAAACAGATCAAACAAGAGATTGCACATGCCGTGGCTCTTGGACCAGTTCGAACGGGACCAGACGTAAAGAACGTACTTTACACTACAGCTGGAGATAAAGGCCCCTCCTGGAGCCTCTGGCAAAAGGTGCCTGGTGAGACACGAGGGCGACCACTTGGCTTCTGGAGCCGAAGCTACAGGGGTTCTGAAGCCAACTACACTCCTGTGGAAAAGGAAATTCTGGCGGCCTATGAAGGCATACAAGCAGCCTCAGAAGTGGTTGGCACGGAAACACAGCTCCTCCTAGCACCCCGACTACCAGTCCTAAATTGGATGTTCAAAGGGAAGGTGCCCCCTACACATCATGCCACGGATGCTACATGGAGCAAGTGGATAGCCTTGATTACGCAGCGTGTACGATTGGGAAGCTCAAATCGCCCTGGAATTCTGGAGGTTATCACAAATTGGCCTGAAAGTGGGAACTTCAGCCTGGCAGAAGAAGAGGAAGAACCAGTGAGCCGAGCTGAAGAAGCTCCACCATTTGATCAGCTGCCAGATGAAGAAAGGCGTTATGCCCTTTTCACTGATGGTTCTTGCCGTATCGTAGGAAGGAACCGGAAGTGGAAAGCAGCCGTTTGGAGTCCCACCCGACGAGTGGCAGAAGCTGCTGAGGGTCAAGGTGAGTCAAGTCAATTTGCAGAGCTCAAAGCTGTCCAATTGGCCCTGGACATTGCCGAACGAGAAGGATGGCCAAGGCTCTACCTCTACACTGACTCGTGGATGATAGCCAATGCCCTATGGGGATGGTTGGATCGATGGAAGAAGATGAACTGGAGGCGTGGAGGAAAACCCATCTGGGCTGCTGACTTGTGGCAGGACATCGCTACCAGAGCGAAGAATCTGAATGTGAGAGTCCACCATGTAGATGCCCACGTGCCCAAGAAGCGAGCTAATGAAGAACACAATAACAACAGAGAAGCAGACCGAGCTGCACAGATAGGAGTTTCACAAGTAGACCTAGACTGGCAGCAGAAAGGAGAATTGTTTCTAGCTCGATGGGCCCATGATGCTTCCGGTCATCAGGGCCGAGATGCCACCCACAGATGGGCACGAGACCGAGGGGTGGATTTAACCATGGATATCATTTCTGAAGTTATCCATGATTGTGAGACTTGTGCCGCTATTAAGCAGGCAAAAAGACTGAAGCCCCTGTGGTATGGTGGACGATGGGATAAGTATAAGTATGGAGAGGCATGGCAGGTTGATTATATCAAACTGCCACAGACCCGCCAAGGTAAGTGCTATGTACTTACCATGGTGGAAGCAACCACCGGATGGCTAGAGACTTTTTCAGTGCCCCACGCAACGGCCCGGAATACCATTCTAGGCCTTGAAAAGCAAGTTTTGTGGAGACATGGGACCCCAGAACGTATTGAGTCAGACAACGGGACTCATTTCAAAAATGAATTAGTCACCACTTGGGCGAGAGAACATGGTATCGAATGGGTGTACCACATTCCATATCATGCACCAGCTGCTGGGAAGGTTGAGAGATATAACGGACTGTTGAAGACAACTCTAAAGTCATTAGGTGAGGGGACTTATAAAAACTGGGACAAGAACTTAGCCAAGGCTACCTGGCTAGTTAACACCAGGGGTTCTGTCAATCGAGCTGGCCCCGCACAAGCAGAATCCCTTCACATTGTTGATGGAGATAAAGTTCCAGCAATCCATTTGAGGGGAATGCTAGGGAAAGCTGTTTGGGTTACCCCTGCCTCAGGCCAAGACAAACCCATTCGTGGGATTGTCTTTGCTCAAGGGCCAGGAAATACGTGGTGGATAATGAGGAAGGATGGAGTCATCCAGTGTGTGCCTCAAGGAAATTTAGCCTTGGGGAAAAACTAATTGTATGTCCTGAGTGTTTTTACAGGAAACCAGTCACCAGATGAAAGAGAGAGAGAGACCTGAACTAAGCTGGTGCTGGTATCCAGTGATGAGACAGTCCAGTGATGAAACAGCCATAAATCAGAACTGTAATTGTGACTGAGGAGACCAAAGATCTGGACTGAACTGAACTGACATTGGTATTGATTTTCCAACGACGAGACAACTGCGCTGAGAGACCAACAAGGACTATATATATATATATATGTATATGTGTATATATACGCGCGGGATGTAGGCGAACGTGAGATATAGGTGTTACGTAAAAATAGTATGGAATAAGGGGTGGAGAATGTGGTGGTTTGGGCTAGGCCTTCCTTGGTGACTAGTTTGTAACCAAGGAAGGGTCCAGATTTACCCAGTATTCCCTACGATTTTTACGTAAGCCAGATTATAAGAAGAAAGGAGGAGAGGCCTTCGTTCTCTTTCCTTCCGGCGGCTTGGAGGTGCAGGTTCCCTGCTGTTGAGTCTGCCGTGTTGGGGAGCGAGGCCTGGTTGGGCCTTGTCGACCTTGGGAGACAGAGGTTGCCGGCGATCGTTCCGGAGCGACCCTCGGTTGTCCCAGGAGAGTAGTGAGCTATTTCTTTGCTAACTCTTTTAGTGGATAGATCTTGGGCCGCTAATTGGGATATTTATATACATAATATTTTGGTTTTGTTCCTTTTCCCTTCCCCCTTCCCTTTCCCTTATTTTTAATTGTATATAAGTGCAAATATATTTATATATCTCATCTTTGGTTGTCTCTCTCTCGTTTCGGGTTTTCTTTCGTTTTTTTTCCTCCCTCTTTTCCCTGAGGTTTGGGGGGGGGGGGGGGGAACTCTGGTGGTACGGTTTGGAGACTTGGCAGGGAGCCAGCTTCAAACCATATCACCTTATTTGGTGTTTCTGCCCGGTTTATCTCTGGTTATCTCCGGTTTGTTTTGGTTTTGCCACAGTTGTTTAGGAACAAGTCTGGGAAGGGAGCCAAGTTGGTGCAAACACTGCCCATTGTTTGGGAACACTACCGGGAGAGCTGCCAAGAGCCTATTGTTTATATAAATATCGCTTTGTTTGGGAACAAAGAGAGAAAAAATATATAAACATGGCCTTTTTATTCATTTTCTTGGTTATTTTGGCTGTTTTTATATATGCTGCTGGGTATCCAGTGAGAACTAACCCAACAAGCATCTACCAATACCTGCCTTTCCTCAATTATGACATCAAAGGCCTAGTGACTGAGGTCCCTGGGATCAAAATTGTTCCCAATCCTTACCTAAATTGTTTGGCAATGGTTCTACTATTTCTAAAAGCCATGGAAGTGGTGTTTAACATTGGAAAGGTGGTGTGGTACTGCTTTTCTTGTTGCAGGAAACGTCGAAACTCAAAGGGATTTGCTGGAACTTTGGGAAGGGCCTTGAAAAAACCAGTCCCTGGATGGCAAGGAATCTGGGTCAACTTTGGTAAATTGGTAGGGCGTGTGACACCTCCCATTAGTTGGGATTTCACACCAGAGCAGGTGTTTGATCCTGATGAGGTGGCACGTCGTCTGGCAGAAGGGTGTTTTTCTTACGAGGACCCAAATATGCAGTTTTTTGCTTTGTACTGGGGCCTGGCGAGTGCCTATCGAGCTGCTGTGGATTATACTCGGAGGACTAAGGTTGAGGCAGAAACTCAAACCCTGCCACCTGAGATACCACTCGCCCCTGTAGTGAAAAGGAAGTCGTGGGTACCAGCGCCCGACACTTTAAGCCTACGACCAGATGGAGAGCAAAACAGGTCAGGAGATGACGGAGAGGGAACTGATACTGATGCCAGTGCCAGAACTCCACCTCCACGAACAGCAACACCCCGAAAAATGGAAACTACAGAGTTGCGGTCAATGACCCCATCAGAACTCCGGGACTTACAAAAAGATTACACTCGTCGGCCTGGTGAGCGAATTCTATCGTGGTTGCTCCGATGCCGAGACCGTGGGGCTAGAGGTCACATGCTATCAACTGCTGAAGCAGAACAACTAGCTTCCATCTCCGGAGATCATGAACTTGATCGCTTATTCGCAGAGGAGAAACCTGACCTCAGTCTTTGGGCGCGACTTGTCTTAAGTGTGAGACAAAGGTTTCCATTTAAAGACTATTTACCGTGCCCCGTGAGGAAGTGGACCAAGTTAGAAGACGCCATCCAGTACCTAAGAGAATTGGCATTGTTGGAACTTATGTATGAGGACCCTCATTACGATCCCGTCACTGATGACCCAGAGGTTGCCATTTGCACAATGCCCATGTGGAAGAAGATAATCCAGGGTGCTCCTGCATCATATGTCCATACCTTGACAGGAGTAATGCTTCCAAACATGCCAGAAACACCTGTGAGCATGTTGTGTACGGTTCTGCGACATATGAAAGAAACAATAGAATCTAGGAATGAGTTTTCTAGAGACTATTCTGATCCTAGTTACAGACAAAGACCTGAGAGAGATGAGCCTTACGGGCACTTTGATTATGAAGATGACTACGGAGACCACAGGGACAGACGTTACAGAAATAGATCAGCAGACCGGTCTCAACCACGATCTCGATCTTGGTC
Organism: Manacus candei; assembly: GCF_025592945.1. Lineage (NCBI taxonomy): Eukaryota > Metazoa > Chordata > Aves > Passeriformes > Pipridae > Manacus > Manacus candei. Next base: position 23,743 of record NW_026138302.1, read on the forward strand.
CCGGTCCCGCTCACGATCTCCTTCCGTCACACGCAGAAGGAGTGAAAACCCTAAGCGTAGATCTAAGCGCAATGAACTGTGGTCCTATCTGCGTGCCCATGGAGAAAACATGAGCAAGTGGGATGGTGAACCTACTTCTAGACTTGAGGCCAGAGTGAAAGAACTAAAACGCAAGGAAGCTGATAAGAAAGTTGTCTACGTAGTAGATGCAGACTTCTTTGAAAAGGAATTGAGATCTCCCAGACGCAGAGGGTCTGGAGTCCGTTTCCAGGACGACAGGAAAGCCTCTGCCAAGCCAAAGCAAAGATCCGACAGTGAATGCTCCGACCAGAGCCAATAGAGGGGCCCTGCCTTCTGCCAGGAGAAGGAGAGGGACGAGAAAGACAACAGGGTTTACTGGACTGTGTGGGTTCGATGGCCTGGCACATCGAATCCTCAGAGATACCAAGCTCTAATAGATACTGGCGCGCAGTGTACATTAATGCCCTCAGGACATAAGAGTATAGAGACTGTTTCAATTTCTGGGGTGACAGGAGGGTCTCAAGAGCTGTCAGTGGTAGAGGCTGAAATAAGCCTGACAGGAGACCAGTGGGAAAAACATTCCATTGTGACAGGGCCAGAAGCCCCTTGCATTCTGGGCATGGATTACCTCAGGAGAGGATACTTCAAAGACCCGAAGGGGTACCGATGGGCTTTTGGTATAGCCGCGGTGATTGAAGAGGAATCCAAACGATTATCTGCCCTGCCTGGCCTCTCAGAAGATCCTTCTGTTGTAGGATTACTGCGAGTCGAGGACCAGCGAGTGCCAACAGCCACTAAGACAGTGCATAGGCGACAGTACCGGACTAATCGAGATGCTGTGATTCCCATACATAAAATGATTCGTAAGCTGGAAAGCCAAGGGGTGGTCAGTAGAACACACTCACCCTTCAATAGCCCCATCTGGCCTGTACGCAAGTCCGATGGCGAATGGAGACTGACGGTGGACTATCGTGGCTTGAATGAAGTCACGCCACCATTGAGTGCTGCTGTACCAGACATGTTGGAGCTCCAATATGAGCTGGAGTCCAAGACCGCGAAGTGGTATGCCACCATCGACATCGCCAATGCATTCTTCTCCATTCCCTTAGCAGCGGAGTGCAGGCCGCAGTTTGCTTTCACGTGGAGAGGTGTGCAGTACACGTGGAACCGACTGCCCCAGGGGTGGAAGCACAGTCCAACAATCTGCCATGGACTGATTCAGGCCACCCTGGAGAAGGGCAAGGCCCCAGAACATATCCAGTACATTGATGACATCATTGTATGGGGGGACACAGCGGAAGAAGTTTTTGAGAAAGGAGAGGAAATCATCCAGATTCTCCTTGATGCCGGTTTCGCCATTAAGAAAAATAAGGTCAAGGGACCTGCCAGAGAGATCCAGTTCCTAGGGGTGAAATGGCAAGATGGACGACGTCAGATACCAACAGATGTCATCAATAAGATTGTAGCCATGGCTCCACCCACCAACAAGAAGGAGACGCAAGCTTTCCTGGGGGCCATAGGCTTCTGGAGAATGCACATCCCTGGGTATAGCCAGATTGTGAGCCCTCTTCACTTTGTGACCCGTAAGAAGAATACCTTTCAGTGGGGTCCTGAACAGCAACAGGCATTTAAACAGATCAAACAAGAGATTGCACATGCCGTGGCTCTTGGACCAGTTCGAACGGGACCAGACGTAAAGAACGTACTTTACACTACAGCTGGAGATAAAGGCCCCTCCTGGAGCCTCTGGCAAAAGGTGCCTGGTGAGACACGAGGGCGACCACTTGGCTTCTGGAGCCGAAGCTACAGGGGTTCTGAAGCCAACTACACTCCTGTGGAAAAGGAAATTCTGGCGGCCTATGAAGGCATACAAGCAGCCTCAGAAGTGGTTGGCATGGAAACACAGCTCCTCCTAGCACCCCGACTACCAGTCCTAAATTGGATGTTCAAAGGGAAGGTGCCCCCTACACATCATGCCACGGATGCTACATGGAGCAAGTGGATAGCCTTGATTACGCAGCGTGTACGATTGGGAAGCTCAAATCGCCCTGGAATTCTGGAGGTTATCACAAATTGGCCTGAAAGTGGGAACTTCAGCCTGGCAGAAGAAGAGGAAGAACCAGTGAGCCGAGCTGAAGAAGCTCCACCATTTGATCAGCTGCCAGATGAAGAAAGGCGTTATGCCCTTTTCACTGATGGTTCTTGCCGTATCGTAGGAAGGAACCGGAAGTGGAAAGCAGCCGTTTGGAGTCCCACCCGACGAGTGGCAGAAGCTGCTGAGGGTCAAGGTGAGTCAAGTCAATTTGCAGAGCTCAAAGCTGTCCAATTGGCCCTGGACATTGCCGAACGAGAAGGATGGCCAAGGCTCTACCTCTACACTGACTCGTGGATGATAGCCAATGCCCTATGGGGATGGTTGGATCGATGGAAGAAGATGAACTGGAGGCGTGGAGGAAAACCCATCTGGGCTGCTGACTTGTGGCAGGACATCGCTACCAGAGCGAAGAATCTGAATGTGAGAGTCCACCATGTAGATGCCCACGTGCCCAAGAAGTGAGCTAATGAAGAACACAATAACAACAGAGAAGCAGACCGAGCTGCACAGATAGGAGTTTCACAAGTAGACCTAGACTGGCAGCAGAAAGGAGAATTGTTTCTAGCTCGATGGGCCCATGATGCTTCCGGTCATCAGGGCCGAGATGCCACCCACAGATGGGCACGAGACCGAGGGGTGGATTTAACCATGGATATCATTTCTGAAGTTATCCATGATTGTGAGACTTGTGCCGCTATTAAGCAGGCAAAAAGACTGAAGCCCCTGTGGTATGGTGGACGATGGGATAAGTATAAGTATGGAGAGGCATGGCAGGTTGATTATATCAAACTGCCACAGACCCGCCAAGGTAAGTGCTATGTACTTACCATGGTGGAAGCAACCACCGGATGGCTAGAGACTTTTTCAGTGCCCCACGCAACGGCCCGGAATACCATTCTAGGCCTTGAAAAGCAAGTTTTGTGGAGACATGGGACCCCAGAACGTATTGAGTCAGACAACGGGACTCATTTCAAAAATGAATTAGTCACCACTTGGGCGAGAGAACATGGTATCGAATGGGTGTACCACATTCCATATCATGCACCAGCTGCTGGGAAGGTTGAGAGATATAACGGACTGTTGAAGACAACTCTAAAGTCATTAGGTGAGGGGACTTATAAAAACTGGGACAAGAACTTAGCCAAGGCTACCTGGCTAGTTAACACCAGGGGTTCTGTCAATCGAGCTGGCCCCGCACAAGCAGAATCCCTTCACATTGTTGATGGAGATAAAGTTCCAGCAATCCATTTGAGGGGAATGCTAGGGAAAGCTGTTTGGGTTACCCCTGCCTCAGGCCAAGACAAACCCATTCGTGGGATTGTCTTTGCTCAAGGGCCAGGAAATACGTGGTGGATAATGAGGAAGGATGGAGTCATCCAGTGTGTGCCTCAAGGAAATTTAGCCTTGGGGAAAAACTAATTGTATGTCCTGAGTGTTTTTACAGGAAACCAGTCACCAGATGAAAGAGAGAGAGAGACCTGAACTAAGCTGGTGCTGGTATCCAGTGATGAGACAGTCCAGTGATGAAACAGCCATAAATCAGAACTGTAATTGTGACTGAGGAGACCAAAGATCTGGACTGAACTGAACTGACATTGGTATTGATTTTCCAACGACGAGACAACTGCGCTGAGAGACCAACAAGGACTATATATATATATATATGTATATGTGTATATATACGCGCGGGATGTAGGCGAACGTGAGATATAGGTGTTACGTAAAAATAGTATGGAATAAGGGGTGGAGAATGTGGTGGTTTGGGCTAGGCCTTCCTTGGTGACTAGTTTGTAACCAAGGAAGGGTCCAGATTTACCCAGTATTCCCTACGATTTTTACGTAAGCCAGATTATAAGAAGAAAGGAGGAGAGGCCTTCGTTCTCTTTCCTTCCGGCGGCTTGGAGGTGCAGGTTCCCTGCTGTTGAGTCTGCCGTGTTGGGGAGCGAGGCCTGGTTGGGCCTTGTCGACCTTGGGAGACAGAGGTTGCCGGCGATCGTTCCGGAGCGACCCTCGGTTGTCCCAGGAGAGTAGTGAGCTATTTCTTTGCTAACTCTTTTAGTGGATAGATCTTGGGCCGCTAATTGGGATATTTATATACATAATATTTTGGTTTTGTTCCTTTTCCCTTCCCCCTTCCCTTTCCCTTATTTTTAATTGTATATAAGTGCAAATATATTTATATATCTCATCTTTGGTTGTCTCTCTCTCGTTTCGGGTTTTCTTTCGTTTTTTTTCCTCCCTCTTTTCCCTGAGGTTTGGGGGGGGGGGGGAACTCTGGTGGTACGGTTTGGAGACTTGGCAGGGAGCCAGCTTCAAACCATATCACCTTATTTGGTGTTTCTGCCCGGTTTATCTCTGGTTATCTCCGGTTTGTTTTGGTTTTGCCACAGTTGTTTAGGAACAAGTCTGGGAAGGGAGCCAAGTTGGTGCAAACACTGCCCATTGTTTGGGAACACTACCGGGAGAGCTGCCAAGAGCCTATTGTTTATATAAATATCGCTTTGTTTGGGAACAAAGAGAGAAAAAATATATAAACATGGCCTTTTTATTCATTTTCTTGGTTATTTTGGCTGTTTTTATATATGCTGCTGGGTATCCAGTGAGAACTAACCCAACAAGCATCTACCAATACCTGCCTTTCCTCAATTATGACATCAAAGGCCTAGTGACTGAGGTCCCTGGGATCAAAATTGTTCCCAATCCTTACCTAAATTGTTTGGCAACGGTTCTACTATTTCTAAAAGCCATGGAAGTGGTGTTTAACATTGGAAAGGTGGTGTGGTACTGCTTTTCTTGTTGCAGGAAACGTCGAAACTCAAAGGGATTTGCTGGAACTTTGGGAAGGGCCTTGAAAAAACCAGTCCCTGGATGGCAAGGAATCTGGGTCAACTTTGGTAAATTGGTAGGGCGTGTGACACCTCCCATTAGTTGGGATTTCACACCAGAGCAGGTGTTTGATCCTGATGAGGTGGCACGTCGTCTGGCAGAAGGGTGTTTTTCTTACGAGGACCCAAATATGCAGTTTTTTGCTTTGTACTGGGGCCTGGCGAGTGCCTATCGAGCTGCTGTGGATTATACTCGGAGGACTAAGGTTGAGGCAGAAACTCAAACCCTGCCACCTGAGATACCACTCGCCCCTGTAGTGAAAAGGAAGTCGTGGGTACCAGCGCCCGACACTTTAAGCCTACGACCAGATGGAGAGCAAAACAGGTCAGGAGATGACGGAGAGGGAACTGATACTGATGCCAGTGCCAGAACTCCACCTCCACGAACAGCAACACCCCGAAAAATGGAAACTACAGAGTTGCGGTCAATGACCCCATCAGAACTCCGGGACTTACAAAAAGATTACACTCGTCGGCCTGGTGAGCAAATTCTATCGTGGTTGCTCCGATGCCGAGACCGTGGGGCTAGAGGTCACATGCTATCAACTGCTGAAGCAGAACAACTAGCTTCCATCTCCGGAGATCATGAACTTGATCGCTTATTCGCAGAGGAGAAACCTGACCTCAGTCTTTGGGCGCGACTTGTCTTAAGTGTGAGACAAAGGTTTCCATTTAAAGACTATTTACCGTGCCCCGTGAGGAAGTGGACCAAGTTAGAAGACGCCATCCAGTACCTAAGAGAATTGGCATTGTTGGAACTTATGTATGAGGACCCTCATTACGATCCCGTCACTGATGACCCAGAGGTTGCCATTTGCACAATGCCCATGTGGAAGAAGATAATCCAGGGTGCTCCTGCATCATATGTCCATACCTTGACAGGAGTAATGCTTCCAAACATGCCAGAAACACCTGTGAGCATGTTGTGTACGGTTCTGCGACATATGAAAGAAACAATAGAATCTAGGAATGAGTTTTCTAGAGACTATTCTGATCCTAGTTACAGACAAAGACCTGAGAGAGATGAGCCTTACGGGCACTTTGATTATGAAGATGACTACGGAGACCACAGGGACAGACGTTACAGAAATAGATCAGCAGACCGGTCTCAACCACGATCTCGATCTTGGTCCCGGTCCCGCTCACGATCTCCTTCCGTCACACGCAGAAGGAGTGAAAACCCTAAGCGTAGATCTAAGCGCAATGAACTGTGGTCCTATCTGCGTGCCCATGGAGAAAACATGAGCAAGTGGGATGGTGAACCTACTTCTAGACTTGAGGCCAGAGTGAAAGAACTAAAACGCAAGGAAGCTGATAAGAAAGTTGTCTACGTAGTAGATGCAGACTTCTTTGAAAAGGAATTGAGATCTCCCAGACGCAGAGGGTCTGGAGTCCGTTTCCAGGACGACAGGAAAGCCTCTGCCAAGCCAAAGCAAAGATCCGACAGTGAATGCTCCGACCAGAGCCAATAGAGGGGCCCTGCCTTCTGCCAGGAGAAGGAGAGGGACGAGAAAGACAACAGGGTTTACTGGACTGTGTGGGTTCGATGGCCTGGCACATCGAATCCTCAGAGATACCAAGCTCTAATAGATACTGGCGCGCAGTGTACATTAATGCCCTCAGGACATAAGAGTATAGAGACTGTTTCAATTTCTGGGGTGACAGGAGGGTCTCAAGAGCTGTCAGTGGTAGAGGCTGAAATAAGCCTGACAGGAGACCAGTGGGAAAAACATTCCATTGTGACAGGGCCAGAAGCCCCTTGCATTCTGGGCATGGATTACCTCAGGAGAGGATACTTCAAAGACCCGAAGGGGTACCGATGGGCTTTTGGTATAGCCGCGGTGATTGAAGAGGAATCCAAACGATTATCTGCCCTGCCTGGCCTCTCAGAAGATCCTTCTGTTGTAGGATTACTGCGAGTCGAGGACCAGCGAGTGCCAACAGCCACTAAGACAGTGCATAGGCGACAGTACCGGACTAATCGAGATGCTGTGATTCCCATACATAAAATGATTCGTAAGCTGGAAAGCCAAGGGGTGGTCAGTAGAACACACTCACCCTTCAATAGCCCCATCTGGCCTGTACGCAAGTCCGATGGCGAATGGAGACTGACGGTGGACTATCGTGGCTTGAATGAAGTCACGCCACCATTGAGTGCTGCTGTACCAGACATGTTGGAGCTCCAATATGAGCTGGAGTCCAAGACCGCGAAGTGGTATGCCACCATCGACATCGCCAATGCATTCTTCTCCATTCCCTTAGCAGCGGAGTGCAGGCCGCAGTTTGCTTTCACGTGGAGAGGTGTGCAGTACACGTGGAACCGACTGCCCCAGGGGTGGAAGCACAGTCCAACAATCTGCCATGGACTGATTCAGGCCACCCTGGAGAAGGGCAAGGCCCCAGAACATATCCAGTACATTGATGACATCATTGTATGGGGGGACACAGCGGAAGAAGTTTTTGAGAAAGGAGAGGAAATCATCCAGATTCTCCTTGATGCCGGTTTCGCCATTAAGAAAAATAAGGTCAAGGGACCTGCCAGAGAGATCCAGTTCCTAGGGGTGAAATGGCAAGATGGACGACGTCAGATACCAACAGATGTCATCAATAAGATTGTAGCCATGGCTCCACCCACCAACAAGAAGGAGACGCAAGCTTTCCTGGGGGCCATAGGCTTCTGGAGAATGCACATCCCTGGGTATAGCCAGATTGTGAGCCCTCTTCACTTTGTGACCCGTAAGAAGAATACCTTTCAGTGGGGTCCTGAACAGCAACAGGCATTTAAACAGATCAAACAAGAGATTGCACATGCCGTGGCTCTTGGACCAGTTCGAACGGGACCAGACGTAAAGAACGTACTTTACACTACAGCTGGAGATAAAGGCCCCTCCTGGAGCCTCTGGCAAAAGGTGCCTGGTGAGACACGAGGGCGACCACTTGGCTTCTGGAGCCGAAGCTACAGGGGTTCTGAAGCCAACTACACTCCTGTGGAAAAGGAAATTCTGGCGGCCTATGAAGGCATACAAGCAGCCTCAGAAGTGGTTGGCACGGAAACACAGCTCCTCCTAGCACCCCGACTACCAGTCCTAAATTGGATGTTCAAAGGGAAGGTGCCCCCTACACATCATGCCACGGATGCTACATGGAGCAAGTGGATAGCCTTGATTACGCAGCGTGTACGATTGGGAAGCTCAAATCGCCCTGGAATTCTGGAGGTTATCACAAATTGGCCTGAAAGTGGGAACTTCAGCCTGGCAGAAGAAGAGGAAGAACCAGTGAGCCGAGCTGAAGAAGCTCCACCATTTGATCAGCTGCCAGATGAAGAAAGGCGTTATGCCCTTTTCACTGATGGTTCTTGCCGTATCGTAGGAAGGAACCGGAAGTGGAAAGCAGCCGTTTGGAGTCCCACCCGACGAGTGGCAGAAGCTGCTGAGGGTCAAGGTGAGTCAAGTCAATTTGCAGAGCTCAAAGCTGTCCAATTGGCCCTGGACATTGCCGAACGAGAAGGATGGCCAAGGCTCTACCTCTACACTGACTCGTGGATGATAGCCAATGCCCTATGGGGATGGTTGGATCGATGGAAGAAGATGAACTGGAGGCGTGGAGGAAAACCCATCTGGGCTGCTGACTTGTGGCAGGACATCGCTACCAGAGCGAAGAATCTGAATGTGAGAGTCCACCATGTAGATGCCCACGTGCCCAAGAAGCGAGTTAATGAAGAACACAATAACAACAGAGAAGCAGACCGAGCTGCACAGATAGGAGTTTCACAAGTAGACCTAGACTGGCAGCAGAAAGGAGAATTGTTTCTAGCTCGATGGGCCCATGATGCTTCCGGTCATCAGGGCCGAGATGCCACCCACAGATGGGCACGAGACCGAGGGGTGGATTTAACCATGGATATCATTTCTGAAGTTATCCATGATTGTGAGACTTGTGCCGCTATTAAGCAGGCAAAAAGACTGAAGCCCCTGTGGTATGGTGGACGATGGGATAAGTATAAGTATGGAGAGGCATGGCAGGTTGATTATATCAAACTGCCACAGACCCGCCAAGGTAAGTGCTATGTACTTACCATGGTGGAAGCAACCACCGGATGGCTAGAGACTTTTTCAGTGCCCCACGAAACGGCCCGGAATACCATTCTAGGCCTTGAAAAGCAAGTTTTGTGGAGACATGGGACCCCAGAACGTATTGAGTCAGACAACGGGACTCATTTCAAAAATGAATTAGTCACCACTTGGGCGAGAGAACATGGTATCGAATGGGTGTACCACATTCCATATCATGCACCAGCTGCTGGGAAGGTTGAGAGATATAACGGACTGTTGAAGACAACTCTAAAGTCATTAGGTGAGGGGACTTATAAAAACTGGGACAAGAACTTAGCCAAGGCTACCTGGCTAGTTAACACCAGGGGTTCTGTCAATCGAGCTGGCCCCGCACAAGCAGAATCCCTTCACATTGTTGATGGAGATAAAGTTCCAGCAATCCATTTGAGGGGAATGCTAGGGAAAGCTGTTTGGGTTACCCCTGCCTCAGGCCAAGACAAACCCATTCGTGGGATTGTCTTTGCTCAAGGGCCAGGAAATACGTGGTGGATAATGAGGAAGGATGGAGTCATCCAGTGTGTGCCTCAAGGAAATTTAGCCTTGGGGAAAAACTAATTGTATGTCCTGAGTGTTTTTACAGGAAACCAGTCACCAGATGAAAGAGAGAGAGAGACCTGAACTAAGCTGGTGCTGGTATCCAGTGATGAGACAGTCCAGTGATGAAACAGCCATAAATCAGAACTGTAATTGTGACTGAGGAGACCAAAGATCTGGACTGAACTGAACTGACATTGGTATTGATTTTCCAACGACGAGACAACTGCGCTGAGAGACCAACAAGGACTATATATATATATATATGTATATGTGTATATATACGCGCGGGATGTAGGCGAACGTGAGATATAGGTGTTACGTAAAAATAGTATGGAATAAGGGGTGGAGAATGTGGTGGTTTGGGCTAGGCCTTCCTTGGTGACTAGTTTGTAACCAAGGAAGGGTCCAGATTTACCCAGTATTCCCTACGATTTTTACGTAAGCCAGATTATAAGAAGAAAGGAGGAGAGGCCTTCGTTCTCTTTCCTTCCGGCGGCTTGGAGGTGCAGGTTCCCTGCTGTTGAGTCTGCCGTGTTGGGGAGCGAGGCCTGGTTGGGCCTTGTCGACCTTGGGAGACAGAGGTTGCCGGCGATCGTTCCGGAGCGACCCTCGGTTGTCCCAGGAGAGTAGTGAGCTATTTCTTTGCTAACTCTTTTAGTGGATAGATCTTGGGCCGCTAATTGGGATATTTATATACATAATATTTTGGTTTTGTTCCTTTTCCCTTCCCCCTTCCCTTTCCCTTATTTTTAATTGTATATAAGTGCAAATATATTTATATATCTCATCTTTGGTTGTCTCTCTCTCGTTTCGGGTTTTCTTTCGTTTTTTTTCCTCCCTCTTTTCCCTGAGGTTTGGGGGGGGGGGGGAACTCTGGTGGTACGGTTTGGAGACTTGGCAGGGAGCCAGCTTCAAACCATATCACCTTATTTGGTGTTTCTGCCCGGTTTATCTCTGGTTATCTCCGGTTTGTTTTGGTTTTGCCACAGTTGTTTAGGAACAAGTCTGGGAAGGGAGCCAAGTTGGTGCAAACACTGCCCATTGTTTGGGAACACTACCGGGAGAGCTGCCAAGAGCCTATTGTTTATATAAATATCGCTTTGTTTGGGAACAAAGAGAGAAAAAATATATAAACATGGCCTTTTTATTCATTTTCTTGGTTATTTTGGCTGTTTTTATATATGCTGCTGGGTATCCAGTGAGAACTAACCCAACAAGCATCTACCAATACCTGCCTTTCCTCAATTATGACATCAAAGGCCTAGTGACTGAGGTCCCTGGGATCAAAATTGTTCCCAATCCTTACCTAAATTGTTTGGCAACGGTTCTACTATTTCTAAAAGCCATGGAAGTGGTGTTTAACATTGGAAAGGTGGTGTGGTACTGCTTTTCTTGTTGCAGGAAACGTCGAAACTCAAAGGGATTTGCTGGAACTTTGGGAAGGGCCTTGAAAAAACCAGTCCCTGGATGGCAAGGAATCTGGGTCAACTTTGGTAAATTGGTAGGGCGTGTGACACCTCCCATTAGTTGGGATTTCACACCAGAGCAGGTGTTTGATCCTGATGAGGTGGCACGTCGTCTGGCAGAAGGGTGTTTTTCTTACGAGGACCCAAATATGCAGTTTTTTGCTTTGTACTGGGGCCTGGCGAGTGCCTATCGAGCTGCTGTGGATTATACTCGGAGGACTAAGGTTGAGGCAGAAACTCAAACCCTGCCACCTGAGATACCACTCGCCCCTGTAGTGAAAAGGAAGTCGTGGGTACCAGCGCCCGACACTTTAAGCCTACGACCAGATGGAGAGCAAAACAGGTCAGGAGATGACGGAGAGGGAACTGATACTGATGCCAGTGCCAGAACTCCACCTCCACGAACAGCAACACCCCGAAAAATGGAAACTACAGAGTTGCGGTCAATGACCCCATCAGAACTCCGGGACTTACAAAAAGATTACACTCGTCGGCCTGGTGAGCGAATTCTATCGTGGTTGCTCCGATGCCGAGACCGTGGGGCTAGAGGTCACATGCTATCAACTGCTGAAGCAGAACAACTAGCTTCCATCTCCGGAGATCATGAACTTGATCGCTTATTCGCAGAGGAGAAACCTGACCTCAGTCTTTGGGCGCGACTTGTCTTAAGTGTGAGACAAAGGTTTCCATTTAAAGACTATTTACCGTGCCCCGTGAGGAAGTGGACCAAGTTAGAAGACGCCATCCAGTACCTAAGAGAATTGGCATTGTTGGAACTTATGTATGAGGACCCTCATTACGATCCCGTCACTGATGACCCAGAGGTTGCCATTTGCACAATGCCCATGTGGAAGAAGATAATCCAGGGTGCTCCTGCATCATATGTCCATACCTTGACAGGAGTAATGCTTCCAAACATGCCAGAAACACCTGTGAGCATGTTGTGTACGGTTCTGCGACATATGAAAGAAACAATAGAATCTAGGAATGAGTTTTCTAGAGACTATTCTGATCCTAGTTACAGACAAAGACCTGAGAGAGATGAGCCTTACGGGCACTTTGATTATGAAGATGACTACGGAGACCACAGGGACAGACGTTACAGAAATAGATCAGCAGACCGGTCTCAACCACGATCTCGATCTTGGTCCCGGTCCCGCTCACGATCTCCTTCCGTCACACGCAGAAGGAGTGAAAACCCTAAGCGTAGATCTAAGCGCAATGAACTGTGGTCCTATCTGCGTGCCCATGGAGAAAACATGAGCAAGTGGGATGGTGAACCTACTTCTAGACTTGAGGCCAGAGTGAAAGAACTAAAACGCAAGGAAGCTGATAAGAAAGTTGTCTACGTAGTAGATGCAGACTTCTTTGAAAAGGAATTGAGATCTCCCAGACGCAGAGGGTCTGGAGTCCGTTTCCAGGACGACAGGAAAGCCTCTGCCAAGCCAAAGCAAAGATCCGACAGTGAATGCTCCGACCAGAGCCAATAGAGGGGCCCTGCCTTCTGCCAGGAGAAGGAGAGGGACGAGAAAGACAACAGGGTTTACTGGACTGTGTGGGTTCGATGGCCTGGCACATCGAATCCTCAGAGATACCAAGCTCTAATAGATACTGGCGCGCAGTGTACATTAATGCCCTCAGGACATAAGAGTATAGAGACTGTTTCAATTTCTGGGGTGACAGGAGGGTCTCAAGAGCTGTCAGTGGTAGAGGCTGAAATAAGCCTGACAGGAGACCAGTGGGAAAAACATTCCATTGTGACAGGGCCAGAAGCCCCTTGCATTCTGGGCATGGATTACCTCAGGAGAGGATACTTCAAAGACCCGAAGGGGTACCGATGGGCTTTTGGTATAGCCGCGGTGATTGAAGAGGAATCCAAACGATTATCTGCCCTGCCTGGCCTCTCAGAAGATCCTTCTGTTGTAGGATTACTGCGAGTCGAGGACCAGCGAGTGCCAACAGCCACTAAGACAGTGCATAGGCGACAGTACCGGACTAATCGAGATGCTGTGATTCCCATACATAAAATGATTCGTAAGCTGGAAAGCCAAGGGGTGGTCAGTAGAACACACTCACCCTTCAATAGCCCCATCTGGCCTGTACGCAAGTCCGATGGCGAATGGAGACTGACGGTGGACTATCGTGGCTTGAATGAAGTCACGCCACCATTGAGTGCTGCTGTACCAGACATGTTGGAGCTCCAATATGAGCTGGAGTCCAAGACCGCGAAGTGGTATGCCACCATCGACATCGCCAATGCATTCTTCTCCATTCCCTTAGCAGCGGAGTGCAGGCCGCAGTTTGCTTTCACGTGGAGAGGTGTGCAGTACACGTGGAACCGACTGCCCCAGGGGTGGAAGCACAGTCCAACAATCTGCCATGGACTGATTCAGGCCACCCTGGAGAAGGGCAAGGCCCCAGAACATATCCAGTACATTGATGACATCATTGTATGGGGGGACACAGCGGAAGAAGTTTTTGAGAAAGGAGAGGAAATCATCCAGATTCTCCTTGATGCCGGTTTCGCCATTAAGAAAAATAAGGTCAAGGGACCTGCCAGAGAGATCCAGTTCCTAGGGGTGAAATGGCAAGATGGACGACGTCAGATACCAACAGATGTCATCAATAAGATTGTAGCCATGGCTCCACCCACCAACAAGAAGGAGACGCAAGCTTTCCTGGGGGCCATAGGCTTCTGGAGAATGCACATCCCTGGGTATAGCCAGATTGTGAGCCCTCTTCACTTTGTGACCCGTAAGAAGAATACCTTTCAGTGGGGTCCTGAACAGCAACAGGCATTTAAACAGATCAAACAAGAGATTGCACATGCCGTGGCTCTTGGACCAGTTCGAACGGGACCAGACGTAAAGAACGTACTTTACACTACAGCTGGAGATAAAGGCCCCTCCTGGAGCCTCTGGCAAAAGGTGCCTGGTGAGACACGAGGGCGACCACTTGGCTTCTGGAGCCGAAGCTACAGGGGTTCTGAAGCCAACTACACTCCTGTGGAAAAGGAAATTCTGGCGGCCTATGAAGGCATACAAGCAGCCTCAGAAGTGGTTGGCACGGAAACACAGCTCCTCCTAGCACCCCGACTACCAGTCCTAAATTGGATGTTCAAAGGGAAGGTGCCCCCTACACATCATGCCACGGATGCTACATGGAGCAAGTGGATAGCCTTGATTACGCAGCGTGTACGATTGGGAAGCTCAAATCGCCCTGGAATTCTGGAGGTTATCACAAATTGGCCTGAAAGTGGGAACTTCAGCCTGGCAGAAGAAGAGGAAGAACCAGTGAGCCGAGCTGAAGAAGCTCCACCATTTGATCAGCTGCCAGATGAAGAAAGGCGTTATGCCCTTTTCACTGATGGTTCTTGCCGTATCGTAGGAAGGAACCGGAAGTGGAAAGCAGCCGTTTGGAGTCCCACCCGACGAGTGGCAGAAGCTGCTGAGGGTCAAGGTGAGTCAAGTCAATTTGCAGAGCTCAAAGCTGTCCAATTGGCCCTGGACATTGCCGAACGAGAAGGATGGCCAAGGCTCTACCTCTACACTGACTCGTGGATGATAGCCAATGCCCTATGGGGATGGTTGGATCGATGGAAGAAGATGAACTGGAGGCGTGGAGGAAAACCCATCTGGGCTGCTGACTTGTGGCAGGACATCGCTACCAGAGCGAAGAATCTGAATGTGAGAGTCCACCATGTAGATGCCCACGTGCCCAAGAAGCGAGCTAATGAAGAACACAATAACAACAGAGAAGCAGACCGAGCTGCACAGATAGGAGTTTCACAAGTAGACCTAGACTGGCAGCAGAAAGGAGAATTGTTTCTAGCTCGATGGGCCCATGATGCTTCCGGTCATCAGGGCCGAGATGCCACCCACAGATGGGCACGAGACCGAGGGGTGGATTTAACCATGGATATCATTTCTGAAGTTATCCATGATTGTGAGACTTGTGCCGCTATTAAGCAGGCAAAAAGACTGAAGCCCCTGTGGTATGGTGGACGATGGGATAAGTATAAGTATGGAGAGGCATGGCAGGTTGATTATATCAAACTGCCACAGACCCGCCAAGGTAAGTGCTATGTACTTACCATGGTGGAAGCAACCACCGGATGGCTAGAGACTTTTTCAGTGCCCCACGCAACGGCCCGGAATACCATTCTAGGCCTTGAAAAGCAAGTTTTGTGGAGACATGGGACCCCAGAACGTATTGAGTCAGACAACGGGACTCATTTCAAAAATGAATTAGTCACCACTTGGGCGAGAGAACATGGTATCGAATGGGTGTACCACATTCCATATCATGCACCAGCTGCTGGGAAGGTTGAGAGATATAACGGACTGTTGAAGACAACTCTAAAGTCATTAGGTGAGGGGACTTATAAAAACTGGGACAAGAACTTAGCCAAGGCTACCTGGCTAGTTAACACCAGGGGTTCTGTCAATCGAGCTGGCCCCGCACAAGCAGAATCCCTTCACATTGTTGATGGAGATAAAGTTCCAGCAATCCATTTGAGGGGAATGCTAGGGAAAGCTGTTTGGGTTACCCCTGCCTCAGGCCAAGACAAACCCATTCGTGGGATTGTCTTTGCTCAAGGGCCAGGAAATACGTGGTGGATAATGAGGAAGGATGGAGTCATCCAGTGTGTGCCTCAAGGAAATTTAGCCTTGGGGAAAAACTAATTGTATGTCCTGAGTGTTTTTACAGGAAACCAGTCACCAGATGAAAGAGAGAGAGAGACCTGAACTAAGCTGGTGCTGGTATCCAGTGATGAGACAGTCCAGTGATGAAACAGCCATAAATCAGAACTGTAATTGTGACTGAGGAGACCAAAGATCTGGACTGAACTGAACTGACATTGGTATTGATTTTCCAACGACGAGACAACTGCGCTGAGAGACCAACAAGGACTATATATATATATATATGTATATGTGTATATATACGCGCGGGATGTAGGCGAACGTGAGATATAGGTGTTACGTAAAAATAGTATGGAATAAGGGGTGGAGAATGTGGTGGTTTGGGCTAGGCCTTCCTTGGTGACTAGTTTGTAACCAAGGAAGGGTCCAGATTTACCCAGTATTCCCTACGATTTTTACGTAAGCCAGATTATAAGAAGAAAGGAGGAGAGGCCTTCGTTCTCTTTCCTTCCGGCGGCTTGGAGGTGCAGGTTCCCTGCTGTTGAGTCTGCCGTGTTGGGGAGCGAGGCCTGGTTGGGCCTTGTCGACCTTGGGAGACAGAGGTTGCCGGCGATCGTTCCGGAGCGACCCTCGGTTGTCCCAGGAGAGTAGTGAGCTATTTCTTTGCTAACTCTTTTAGTGGATAGATCTTGGGCCGCTAATTGGGATATTTATATACATAATATTTTGGTTTTGTTCCTTTTCCCTTCCCCCTTCCCTTTCCCTTATTTTTAATTGTATATAAGTGCAAATATATTTATATATCTCATCTTTGGTTGTCTCTCTCTCGTTTCGGGTTTTCTTTCGTTTTTTTTCCTCCCTCTTTTCCCTGAGGTTTGGGGGGGGGGGGGGAACTCTGGTGGTAAGGTTTGGAGACTTGGCAGGGAGCCAGCTTCAAACCATATCAGTGGAAAAGGGTCACAAGGCCATTCTTAGCAATTGTGCCACCAGCACTAACACACAGACTGGCACAGGGTGGGGGACCTTCCAAAATATGGGACAAACCCATCACCTGCTACACCAAAGGCTTCCACACAACAAGGCTCTCCAGCCCACCCCTCTGCCAAAGTCTCTCTATTTCAACACACACTGCACACTTTCTTCCCCATCATGACTCTCAAACCCTCAAGCAAACAGTGTTACAAGATCATTCAGTTTGGCAAAAACTCTGGAGAGCAAGTGCTTCACCCCTTTTCACAAGCAGAGCCAGAGAGAGCAGCATTTCCAGTGCCATGGCCAGTTCAGTTTTAGATCTCTCAGGATGGAGACTCCACAACCTCTTCTACACTATGAACACCCTCAAACTGCCTTCTTTGCCCATGAAATTCCATTCATTTTAACTTGTGCTCATGGCCACCTCTTCTGCTGCTGGGCAGGACTCTCAAGAGCCAGGCTCCCTTCACTTTGTTCCTGCCAACAGAGATTCATACACACCTGAGATGACCCAGGGCACATTTTTGACTCCTCACTAAGTGTTCCCAACTCTCTCAACCTCTCCACTTATGAAAAGCTCCTGCACCCCTTCAAAACCCCTGTGGCCCTACACTGCTCTTGAGTCACTCAGTCCAGGATCCTGTGGTTCCCCACCATTACCACAAGGTCCATCTCTGCTGGGTTGCTTTCTGTCTAATTGTTCCCCAGCCACTGCTCACACAAGGAAGAGTCCTCTGCTGGGACAGGACTTGGCCTTTCCCTGCTGAATTCCATCAGATTCATCTCTGTGCAGTGCTGGAAAATCAGGTCCCTCCCTCAGCACTCCAGGCTTCACCCCACCTTTCCCCAGGGACTATTGCACACCCAGTCACACAACCCCCCTCTCTGGGGGAATCCCTGAGACCCCCACACTCCCTGGCACCCCCAGCCCAGCCCTGCACTGGCCCAGCTGCCTCTTGCCTGCCAGGCCCTGCAGCCCCAGCAACGCCCAGACACACAGCCCCTTCCTGCCTCCCCTCCTCTTCCTCCCCAGCACCTCTGCTGCCCTGGGGGACAACCCTCAGCACACTCAGCTCCCCTGCATTTCGGCACCTGCTGGCACTCAGCACAGCTCCTGGCAGGCTGCAATCAGCCCAGCTCAGCCCCACTTAGCAAAGGCACTCAGGGAAGAGGCAGGCAACTGCAAACCTGTCCCTCTATCCAGAGCACCTGGAAAATTGGGCAGAAGATCCTACAGGGTGCAACTGGAAGGCTTTGAAAGGACAATGCAACCATCAGCAACAGTCAGGGGGGGCTCACTAAGGGAAAGTCTCTCCTGCCTCATTTCATATCCTTCTGTGTTTATGCCCCTCCACTCAGCCATGAAGGGAATGTGGTGGATGCAGTTTGTTGGGCTCTAAGTCAGGTTGATGCTCCTGTCCCTCCCTGCACCCTCCTGGACAAGACAATTGTCCAGCTGTGGAGGAGCAGCACAGGCAGCCCTGGGGGAAGCCCTGGGGGATGACAGAGCTCCAAGGGGGACAGTGACTGGGGCTCCATCTGCCTGCTGACCCATCCCCAGCGCTGGGCCCCAGGGCTCCAGGGCAGCGCCACTTCTCTCCCACACTTTGATCCATGCTCTGCAAGCAGGACAAGTGGCCAGCAAGAGCCAAAGGCCATCGGGCAGCCACTGTCCCCTGCAAATTGCCCTCTGCTGAAGGCTCTTCTTTGCCCCTGGCAGTGTGGTCAGAATACAGGAAGGGATGGAAATGGTGTAAGACCAAAGCTCCAGCGTGGAAGGTTCAGAACATCAGCTCTCCCAAAACAGGTCCTGAAGCAGATCCTGAAGCAGCAGCTGCACTGCTGAGGCTTTCATGCTTCCCCAGGTCATACAGGAACACCCATACCATGGCAGAGGAGTAAAGAGGAGCCCACTGACCTTCTAATAGCAATTATTGTGTTTGGCTCAGAGCTGCAAGATAGCAAAACTTACAGGTTCAAAAAAACTTATGACAAAAATACAGAATACATAAATTAAGGTCACAGACCAGCCTGGGCTAAAAGATTATCCAGCCTGAGTTTGCTGTTTGGTCACTGGATTATTCATAAGCTGAAGAAACACGGTTTAAATGACAGAATCTGCTGTTGGACAACTTTGGAAGATCCAAATGGAACATAACAGTGGGTAGGAGCTCACCCTGACCAACCTTGAGTTTTCCAGATCATCCTTCTGCATCCTGTTCAAGACAGGGGGAGAATGAGTTCTCCTTCAGCCATCAGGAAGTGCTCCCAGGCACCATGACCTTTCCAGGCTACGGGAGAGTGAACTCCCAGGAACAAAAAGCAGCTTCCTCAGCATTCCTGGGTGCAGTAAAATGATTTATTTACATCCAGTTCCACAGAAGAGGATTCACTCTGCACAACAGAACCACAAACCACAGCAGACGAGTGGCATGAGGTAACCTCACTAATGACACCTCTGCCTCCAAAGCTTCGCTCAGGTTTACAAACCTCCCTGAAATGCACTTCCCATGCAAATCCTCCCAATTACAGCTCAATCTCAAAAGTTGCCGCCAAGGTCAGATGGACACGGCCTCAAGGGCAGGACATGACATTGCAGAGGTGGGGACGGAAAACAAAGCCCAGTTCAGGACTGGCCAAGCTGGGCCAGGCAAGAGATGGAATTTGCAAAGCTTTCAAGAATTGGGGCATCATCAGTGATGTCATGACAAGGCATATTGACATTTCCCATTTGCATTCTTTCCTCCTGGCTGAAAAAGTTTTGAGCTCTCTCAGCTTTTCCTCATATTAACTCAGCTCCAGTCCTTTCAGCATCACAGTTTCCCTGCACTGCTCTTGGTCAAACAAGTCTATGTCCTTCTTCCACTGTGGAGCCCCATCAGTGGGGGGACAGGAGGGTTGACTCCCTCAACCTGTATTCATTTTTTTCCCTAATGCTGTCCCTTTTTACCAAAAATGATCCATTTATTCTCAGCCAGGACCACAAGATCCTTCTCTGCTGAAATGCTTTGGTTGACAAGAGAAATCCAACCAGTGTGATCTGCCTAAACTTCTGTAAGGGCTTTAACATGGTCTCACATGACATTACTCTCTAAAATGGAAATATATGGGTTTGAAGGGTGGAGAAATCATTGGATGAGAAGTTGTCTGGGTGGACACAGCCAGAGAGTGGTGCTCAGTGGCTCTGTGGACAGGTGGGGCTGGTGACAAGTGAAGACCCTCAGTGCTCTGCCCTGGACTGCTGCTCTTTAAGACCTTTATCAATAACATAGACAGTGAGATCGAGTGCACCCTCAGTGAGTTTGCAGGTGACACGAAGCTGAGTGGAGCAGTTGACACAACCAAATGTGGGAATGCCACCGGGAGGGACATGGGGGATCTTGACAAGTGGGACCATGAGAACATCAGGAGGTGCAACAAGTCCAAACTCCTGCACCTGAGCTGGGGCAATCCCAGACAGGAGCACAGCCTTGGAGAGGAACAACTTGAGAGTAGCCCCGCAGAGAAGGACTTGGAGGTTCTGGACCAAAACCAGAACATTAGACAACAATATGCAACCAGAACACCAACCAAAAAAGTGGTGTGGTCAGCAGGAATGGTTGGGGATCAACTGGAGAAAAGAGAAGGCCATTATTGTCCTGGCAGGGACCAAAGGGATCAAAAGTTGGCCATGTTCCCTTGCAGGAAAAGGTGCATTGGGAAATGTGTTTCCAGCAGCTTGATGAGGTGATGCTTCCTCTCTCCTCAGAAATAGGTAGGTCTGATGTGGGAGGGTGTGTTGGGCTCTGTAGTGAAAGAAAGACGTGGAGAAAAGTGCAGCAAAAACAGTGCAGGGAGAGCAAGACACTGAGGGGACTGAAGCACTGTTGCTATGAGAGGCAGTGAGACCTGCAAGGTTTGTTGCAGCCAGGTGGCAATAATGGACAAAGGAAATGTTGTCAGTGTGCCATAGCATGACCTCAGTGATGACGCCACAATTCTTGTTTTTGTGTGTAAGGTACATAGAAAATGCAAACAAAGCCCACAACACCAAGCCACTGGTCTCTAATTCTGGCAATTAAAAGCTGCTGCCAAGGTCAGAGGGACACGGCCTGAAGGGCAGGACATGAGAGGTCAGATCTGAAGAAGGAAAACAGACCCCAGCGGAGGACTCACCAGGCTGGGCCAGGCAAGAGCTGCTGCCTGAGAAATGCCCCGAGGGCTGGGCCAAGGCTGTGCCGCCCCTGCGGGAGCAGCATAAAAGCCGGCCCAGCGCCTCTCTCCCTGCCACGCTTCTCCTCAAGCCTTCTCCTGCCTTCTCTGCCCACCACCAGGTGAGCCTCCAGACCCTCACAACCCCCTCCTGCTCCTGCCACACCGCCCCCCTGGCCCCTCTCTGCCAGCACGCTCGCACCCAGCCTCAGCAGCCCTCACGCCTCCCCACAGCCCCACACCAGCCTCCCCACTGCCCAGCCCTCCTGCAACACCGCCCCGAGCACCCCCAGCGCCCGCAGCTGCCCACCACCCCTCTCTGCTCTCACCTTCTCTCACCTTCTCTTGCCTGCCCTCCCAGGGCCCCTCCACACCACACCCATGGCCTGCTACGACCTCTGCCGCCCCTGCGGACCCACCCCGCTGGCCAACAGCTGCAACGAGCCCT
>NW_026138303.1:0-53103 GCF_025592945.1 Manacus candei
CCAAATCCCCCTTGTCCCACTCTGGGGATCCCAAATCCCCCCTTGTCCCACTCTGGGGATCCCAAATCCCCCCTTGTCCCACTCTGGGGATCCCAAATCCCCCCTTGTCCCATTCTGGGGATCCCAAATCCCCCCTGTCCCACCCCTGGGATCCCAAATCCCCCCGTCCCCCCCTTTGGCCCCAGTTCCGGGTGGGACCCCCCACGTGGGAATTCCCAGGATCCCCTTTCCCGGCCTTGTTAAATGTGGGAAAAACGTTCCCCTGTTCCAGCCCCCGGAACGGCCCCTGTTCCTTCTACAGGGGAGGGGGGGTTATAGGGGGTGGGAGTTATAGGGGATATGGGGGATATGGGGGCTATGGGGGCTATAGGGGATATGGGGGCTATGGGGGATTGAGGTTATAGGGTATTGGGGTTATTGGGGATGGAGGGGCTGTGGGGGATGTGGAGAAGATTTTGGGGGTACTTGGGGTGATTTTGGGGGCGGTTTCAGGGTGAGTTGGCTGCGGGTTTGGGCTGATTTGGGGGATTTTTGGGCTAAATTGGGGGGTTTTTGGGGCAGTTTTTGGGGATTCTGGGACTGATTTTGAGGTGAATTTGGGGGTGGATTTTGGGGTGATTCCGCAGGGTTTGGGAGCTGAGCCTGCAGCTGATTTTGGGGGTGATTTTGGGGTGATTCAGGTGCGAGTTGGGGGCGGTTTGGGGGCAGATTTTGGAGTGATTCTTGGTGGTGGTTTTGGGGATTATTTGGTGGCTATTTTGGGGGTGATTTTGGGGGATCATTTTGGGGTGATTTTGGGTTGATTTTTGGGGATTATTCCGGTGTAATTTTGGGGTGATTTGGGGGGTTATTTTGGGGTGATTTGGGGTTAGTTTGGAGGTGATTTTGGGAATTATTTGGTGGCCCTTTTTGGGTCGATTTTTGGGGATTATTTCGGGGGTGATTTTGGGGTTATTTCGTGGTGATTTGGGGGGCTATTTTGGGGTGATTTTTGAGGTTATTTTGGGGTGATTTGGGGGTTTTTTTTGGGGTGATTTCAGGTTGATTTGGGGCTGCCGCCGCACTCCTGGATCAGACCCGGGGGGCTGCTGCCCCCCCCCAGGTGACCACATTGTCCCAACGCCACCTGAGCGCCCCTCCCCCACCTGAGCGGCCCCTCCCCCACCTGGCCCCTCCCCCTCCCCCCCTTTATTTCCAACAAACTGAAATAAATCGGCTTTTATTGACTTTTCCCCCATTTCCCCCCAAATCCCCAGGCAGGGCTGACCTGGAGCATCCCGGCCTGTTCACCTGGGCACACCTTTACCTGGGCACAGCCTCACCTGGGCACAACCTCACCTGGGCACACCCCCCACCTGGGATCACCCTCACCTGGGCACACCCTCACCTGAGCACACCCTCACCTGGGAACACTCTCACCTGGGCACTCTCTCACCTGGGCACACCCTCACCTGGGCACACCCTCACCTGGGCACACCCACACCTGGGCACACCCCCACCTGTTCACACCCTCACCTGGGCACACCCTCACCTGTTCACACCCTCACCTGGACACACCCTCACCTGGGCACCTGCCCGGGGCGCTTTGCCCCCTCCCCGTGTTCAGCAGAAAGAGCCAAATCTTTGTTTTTCTCCCCAAAACAGCGACGCCCCCCCCCGCCCCTCCCCCCCGTTATTCCTTTATTCCCAAATTTTCCATCGGTGAATTCCCGGCGGGATCGGATCCCACCTGCACACACCTGGAGACACACCTGGAGACACACCTGGGGACACACCTGGAGACACACCTGGAGACACACCTGGAGACACACCTGGACACACACCTGGGGGCACACCTGGAGACACACCTGGCCCGGGGGGAACACCTGGGGCCTCGCAGCTGCTGAGGGGGGGGCAGCCAGGTAAGCACAGGTAAGCACAGGTAAGCACACCTGGGAGAGGGACAGCCAGGTAACCACACCTGGGACAGGTAACCACACCTGGGGGTCACCTGGGACAGGCACAGCCAGGTAAGCACACCTGGGGGCTCCCAGGTGTTCCCAGCTCTCTGCTCATGTCCTTGTGCTGGGAGTGGGCGGTGTCCAGGTGTTCAACTGTCCAGGTGTTCAGGTGTCCAGGTGTTCCAGGTGTCCAGGTGCTCCAAGTGTTCAGGTGTCCAGCTGTCCAGGTGTTCAGGTGTTCCAGGTGTCCACATGTCCAGCTGTTCAGGTGTCCGGGTGTCCCAGGTATCCAAGTGTTCCAGGTGTCCCAGGTGTACAGGTATCCAGGTGTCCAGGTATCCAGGTGTTCAGGTATCCAGGTGTTCCAGGTGTCCAGATGTTCAGGTGTCCAGGTGTTCCAGGTATCCAGGTGTTCCAGGTATCCAGATGTTCAGGTATCCAGGTGTTCAGATGTTCAGGTGTCCAGGTGTCCCAGGTGTCCAGGTATCCAGGTGTCCCAGATGTTCAGGTGTCCAAGTGTTCCAGGTATCCAGGTGTTCAGGTATCCAGGTGTTCCAGGTGTCCAGATGCTCAGGTGTCCCAGATGTTCAGGTGTCCAGGTGCCCAGATGTTCAGGTGTCCAGGTGTCCAGGTATCCAGGTGTCCAGGTATCCAGGTGTTCAGGTGTCCAGATGCTCAGGTGTTCCAGATGTTCAGGCATCCAGGTGTTCCAGGTGTTCCAGATGTTCAGGTGCCCAGCTGTTCAGGTGTCCCAGGTGCCCTCACCTGCCCTACTTCAGGATGACGTGGTAGCTGTCGCTGCTCTCGGCTGCCGAGGAAGGCACAGGTGAGGCCGGGGCAGGTGAGGGGGCGTGGCCCAGGTGTGCCCCCCCCGGCCCCAGGTGTGCCCCCCCCGGCCCCAGGTGTGCCCCCCCGGCCCCAGGTGTGCCAGCCCCAGGTGTGCCCACCTTTGAGGGTGTCCAGCAGGAAGCAGGACTCGTCCGGAAGGTTCTGGAGCATCTGGGAAAGAAGGAAAAGGGATTGGGGGGGTGGGATCGAAGGGTGGGAGGGGCCCAGGTGAGAGCCCAGGTGGGAGTTCAGGTGAGAGCCCAGGTGAGAGCCCAGGTGGGAGCTCAGGTGAGAGCCCAGGTGGGAGCCCAGGTGAGAGCTCAGGTGGGAGCTCAGGTGAGAGCTCAGGTGAGAGCCCAGGTGGGAGCCCAGGTGAGAGCTCAGGTGGGAGCTCAGGTGGGAGCTCAGGTGGGAGCCCAGGTGGGAGCTCAGGTGGGAGCTCAGGAAACAGCAGCTGAAAATCCTGATTCCCTCCTTGGGCCAGGTGAGCCCTGCCCAACACCTGCCCAGGTGAGCCCTGGGGATCCCCTGCTCCCCCAGGTGAACCTGCCACGGAATCCTGCCCAAGTGAGCCCTTCCCAAACCCTTCCCCAGGGGTCCCCCTCCTCAAAACCTGCCCAGGTGAGCCCTGCCCAACACCTGTCCAGGTAAGCCCTTCCCAAAACCTTTTCCAGGTGATCCAGGTGATCCCTGGTGCTTCCCTGCTCCCCCAGGTAACCCCACCCAGGGGATCCCTCCTCCCTTGCCCAGGTGTGTCCCAGGTGTGTCCCAGCTGTGTCCCAGCTGTGTCCCAGGTATCCCCAGGTGTGTCCCAGGTGTGTCCCAGGTGTATCCCAGGTGTGGCCCAGGTGTGTCCAGGTGTGTCCCAGGTATCCCCAGGTGTGTCCAGGTGTGTCCCAGGTGTATCCCAGGTGTGGCCCAGGTGTGTCCAGGTGTGTCCCAGGTATCCCCAGGTGTGTCCCAGGTATCCCCAGGTGTATCCCAGGTGTATCCCAGGTGTGTCCCAGGTGTCCCAGGTGTGTCCCAGGTGTATCCCAAGTGTACCTCAGGTGTATCCCAGGTATCCCCAGGTGTCCCAGGTGTGCCCAAGTGTACCTCAGGTATGCCCAGGTGTGCCCAGGTATGCCCAGGTGTATCCCAGGTGTCCCAGGTGTCCCCAGGTGTGCCCAGGTGTGCCCAGGTGTATCCCAGGTGTCCCAGGTGTGTCCCAGGTGTCCCAGGTGTGCCCCAGGTGTACCCAGGTGTGCCCAGGTGTGTCCCAGGTGTATCTCAGGTGTATCCCAGCTGTCCCCAGGTATCCCCAGGTGTATCCCAGGTGTCCCAGGTGTATCCCAGGTGTCCCAGGTGTGCCCAGGTGTGTTCCAGGTGTATCCCAGGTGTGTCCCAGGTGTCCCAGGTGTGTCCCAGGTGTGCCCAGGTGTGCCCAGGTGTATCCCAGGTGTCCCAGGTGTGTCCCAGGTGTGTTCCAGGTGTATCCCAGGTGTGTCCCAGGTGTCCCAGGTGTGTCCCAGGTGTGCCCAGGTGTGCCCAGGTGTATCCCAGGTGTCCCAGGTGTGCCCAGGTGTTACCTCGTCGCTGACCAGGACGTGGATCCCGGTGGGTCCCTGTTTGTGGA
Organism: Manacus candei; assembly: GCF_025592945.1. Classification (NCBI taxonomy): domain Eukaryota; kingdom Metazoa; phylum Chordata; class Aves; order Passeriformes; family Pipridae; genus Manacus; species Manacus candei. Next base: position 4,384 of record NW_026138303.1, read on the forward strand.
TCTGCTGGATCTGGTGGGCGGAGACACGGAACAGGTGAGCCAACTTCTCCGAGAGCTCGGCCGCCGTCAGCTCCTCCAGGTACAGCGCGTGGTACACTGAGGGCAGACAGGTGAGACAGGTGAGACAGGTACGTACACCTGAGACAGGTGAGACAGGAACACCTGAGCTCCTCCAGGTACAGCGCGTGGTACACTGAGGGCAGACAGGTGAGACAGGTGAGAACACCTGAGACAGGTACATACACCTGAGACAGGTACATACACCTGAGCTCCTCCAGGTACAGTGCGTGGTACACTGAGGAGAGACAGGTGAGAACACCTGAGACAGGTACATACACCTGAGACAGGTGAGAACACCTGAGACAGGAGAGACAGGAGCAGCTGAGACAGGTTGGAACACCTGAGCTCCTCCAGGTACGCTGCGTGGTACACTGCGGGGAGACAGGGACACCTGAGATAGGAACACCTGAACCAGGTGTGCCACCTGAGCTCCTCCAGGTACATGGCAGGGTACACTGAGGGGAAACACATAGGTGAGAACACCTGAGCTCCTCCAGGTACACGGCGTGGTACAATGGGGACAGACAGGTACACCTGAGACAGGTACACCTGAGACAGGTGAGAACACCTGAGCTCCTCCAGGTACACAGCGTGGTACACTGCAGGTGAGACAGGTACACCTGAGACAGGTGTGTCACTTGAGCTCCTCCAGGTACACAGTGTGGTACAATGGGGACAGACAGGTACACCTGAGACAGGTACACCTGAGACAGGTGAGACCACCTGAGCTTCTCCAGGTACACGGCGTGGTACACTGCAGGTGAGAGACACACCTGAGCCAGGTACACCTGAGCCAGGGACACTGGAGGTGACACAGACACACCTGAGCCAGGGACAGTGCAGGTGAGAGACACACCTGGGCCAGGTGTGCCAGGCAGGTGTGCTGCACTGCAGGTGAGGGTGAGCATCCCACCTGAGGTTCTGGGGTGGTTTTTGGGGTGATTTGGGGGTGATTTGGGGCAGTTCTGGGCGGGGTTTTGGGGGGATTTAGGGGAGAAACCAGGGAGGATTTTGGCTCCACCAGGTGTGGTCCCACATTCCCACCCCCCCAGGTGTGTTCAACATTCCCAGGTGTGTTCCCAGCTGTGCTCCCCCATTCCCAGGTGTGTCTCAGGTGTGTCCCCAGGTGTATCCCAGGTGTATCCCAGGTGTGTCTCATTCCCATGTGTATCCCAGGTGTGTCCCCAGGTGTATCCCAGGTGTGTCCCAGGTGTGCCCAGGTGTGTCCCCAGGTGTATCCCAGGTATGTCTCAGGTGTGTCCCAGGTGTATCCCAGGTGTGTTCCCAGGTGTGTCTCAGCTGTCCCCAGGTGTGTCCCCAGGTGTGTCCCAGGTGTGTCTCATTCCCAGGTGTGTCCCAGGTGTGTCCCAGGTGTGTCCCCAGGTGTGTCCCCAGGTGTGTCCCAGGTGTGGCCCAGGTGTGCCCAGGTGTGTCCCAGGTGTGTCTCATTCCCAGGTGTGTCCCAGGTGTGTCCCAGGTGTGTCCCCAGGTGTGTCCCCAGGTGTGGCCCAGGTGTGGCCCAGGTGTGCCCAGGTGTGTCCCAGGTGTGTCTCATTCCCAGGTGTGTCCCAGGTGTGTCCCAGGTGTGTCCCCAGGTGTGTCCCAGGTGTGTCTCATTCCCAGGTGTGCCCAGGTGTGTCCCAGGTGTGTCTCATTCCCAGGTGTGTCCCAGGTGTGTCCCAGGTGTGTCCCAGGTGTGTTCCCAGGTGTGTCCCAGGTGTGTCCCCAGGTGTATCCCAGGTTTGTCCCAGGTGTGTCCCAGGTGTGTCCCAGGTGTGTTCCCAGGTGTGTCCCAGGTGTGTCTCATTCCCAGGTGCCCCCAGGTATCCCCAGGTGTCCCAGGTGTGTCCCAGGTGTCCCCAGGTGTGTCCAGGTGTCCCAGGTATGTCCCAGGTGTGCCCAGGTGTGTCCCAGGTGTCCCACGTGGCCCCAGGTGTGTCCCAGCTGTCCTCAGGTGTGTCCCCAGGTGTCCCCCAGATGTATCCCAGGTACATCCCAGGTATGTCCCAGGTGTCCCCAGGTGTCCCAGCTGTCCCCAGGTGTCCCCAGGTATGTCCCAGGTGTGTCCCCAGGTGTGTCCCCAGGTGTGTCCCAGGTATCCCCAGGTGTCCCAGGTGTCCCAGGTATGTCCCAGGTGTCCCAGGTGTGTCCCCAGGTGTCCCAGGTGTGTCCCAGGTGTGCCCAGGTGTCCCCAGGTATGTCCCAGGTGTCCCCAGGTATGTCCCAGGTATGTCCCAGGTGTGTCCCAGGTGTGTCCCCAGGTGTCCCAGGTGTGTCCCCAGGTGTATCCCAGGTGTCCCAGGTACATCCCAGGTATGTCCCAGGTGTCCCAGGTGTCCCAGGTGTCCCAGGTGTGCCCAGGTATGTCCCAGGTGTGCCCAGGTGTCCCCAGGTATGTCCCAGGTGTCCCAGGTGTGTCCCCAGGTGTCCCAGGTGTGTCCCAGGTGTGCCCAGGTGTCCCCCCTCACCGAAGAAGGTTCCGGCTCCGTCCCCCTCCTCGGGCTCCGTCCGGGGGTCCCTCCCCTGCCCCGACTCCTGGCACACGTAGAGAGTCAGGCGGGGCCGCACCTGCCTGCAGGTGAGGGACAGGGGAGGGGGCACAGGGGACAGGGGAGAGGGGACAGGTGAGGGGGGACAGGGGACAGGTGAGGGGACAGGGGAGGGGGGACAGGGGAGAGGGGAGGGGGGACAGGGGAGGGACAGGTGAGGGGGGACAGGGGACAGGGGAGAGGCGAGGGGACAGGTAAGGGGGGACAGGGGAGAGGGGACAGGTGAGGGATGGGGGAGAGACAGGGCAGGGACGGGGAGAGGGGACAGGGGAGAGGGGAGGGGACAGGTAAGGGGGGACAGGTAAGGGGGGAGAGGTAAGGGGGGACAGGTAAGGGGGGACAGGGGAGAGGGGACAGGGGAGAGGGGACAGGGGACAGGTGAGGGATGGGGGAGAGACAGGGCAGGGACAGGTGAGAGGGGACAGGGGAGGGGGGACAGGGGAGAGACAGGTGAGGGACAGGGGAGAGGGACAGGTGTAGTCACTGCCACGCCCCCTTGGCCCCTCCCAGGTGTGCTCCGGCCAATCCCATCCCTGAGGAAAAGCAGCTTCGGCCCCGCCCGTGTCCCCCTGGGGACAGGTGACACCTGAGCCGGGGGGTGGGAATTCCCACCTGGAACGCTCCTGGAATGCTCTCACCTGTCCCTCACCAGGTCCCCGGGAAGCTGATCCCAGACATTCCCACCCGGACCGGTCCACTCCGGTTATCCCAAAAAAAGGGCATTTTCCACCTGGGTTAGCCCCCAAAAAAGATCTTTTTCATCCGGGAATTCCCGGATTTGATCCTGAATTCCCAAATTTGATCCCAAATTCCCAGATTCGATCCCGAATTCCCAGATTCGATCCCAAATTCCCAGATTCAATCCCAAATTCCCAAATTTGATCCCAAATTCCCAGATTCGATCCCAAATTCCCAAATTTGACCCCAAACTCCCAGATTCCATCCCGAATTTCCAGACTTGACCCCAAACTCCAGGATTCAATCCCAAATTCCCGGATTCGATCCCGAATTCCCAGATCTGACCCCAAATTCCCGGATTCCATCCCAGATTCCCAAATTTGACCCCAAACTCCCGGATTCCATCCCGAATTCCCGGATTCCATCCCGAATTCCCGGATTCCCCCGTACCTGCCCTTGAGGGCGTTGAAGAGCCGGATCCCGTCGGCGGGGCCGCAGATCTGGATCACGTCGTCCCTGCTCAGCTTCAGCAGGTCGGCCCCTGCACGGCCCAGAGCACCCCAAATCACCCCAAATCACCCCAAACCAGCCCAAAATCAGCCCCAAATCACCCCAAATCACCCCAAAATCAGCCCCAAATCACCCCAAAATCAGCCCAAAATCAGCCCCAAATCAGCCCCAAATCACCCCGAATCACCCCAAAATCAGCCCCAAATCACCCCAAAATCACCTGGAAAAAAACCCAGAATCACCCCCAAAATCATCCTAAATCAGCCCAAAGTCACCCCAAAAATCACCTCAAAATTACCCCAAAAGCACCTCAAAAGCACCCAAAAATCATCCCAAAATCAACCCCAAAATCAGCCCCAAATCACCTCAAAATCAGCCCCAAATCAGCCCAAATCACCCCAAAATCACCTGGAAAAAACACCAGAATCACCCCCAAAATCATCCTAAAATCAGCCCAAAATCACCCCAAATCACCCCAAAATCACCTTAAAATCACCCCAAATCACCTCAAAATCAACCCAAAATCACCTAAAAAAACCCCCAAATCACCCCAAATCAGCCCAAAAATCACCCCAAAATCAGCCCAAAATCACCCCAAACTGATCCAAAAAACTCGCTGTTTTCAGCCCCCAAAATCTGCACTTTTCAGCCCCCAAATCCTCATTCTTCAGCCCCAAAAATCTGCATTTTCCAGTCCCAAAATTGGCGTTTTTCAGCCAAACCCTGCATTTTTCAGCCCCAAAATCTGCATTTTTCAGCCCCCAAACGTGCATTTTCTGCCCCCAAAATGACATTTTTCAGCCCCCAAATCTGCATTTTTCAGCCCCAAAACTCGTATTTTTTCAGCCCCAAAAATGGTGTTTTTCTGCCCCAAAACCTGCATTTTTCAACACCAAAATTAGTGTTTTTCAGGCAAAATCTGCATTTTCCAGCCCCAAACCCCACATTTTTCAGCCCCCAAATGTGCATTTTCCTGCCCCAAAAATAGCATTTTTCAGCCCCAAAACTCTGCATTTTCTGCCCAAAACCCACATTCTTAAGCCCCAAAATCTGCATTTTTCAGCCCCCAAACACACAATGTCCTGCCCCAAAACTGCCATTTTTCAGCCCAAAAATCTCACATTTTCCAACCCCAAAACTGGAATTTTTCACCTGAAAAGCCACATTTTTTCAGCCCCAAAACCCGCATTTTTCAGCCCCAAAATTTGCGTTTTTCAGACCCAAAATCTGCATTTTTTAGCCCCAAATCCGCATTTTTCAGCCCTAAAATCTGCGTTTTTCAGCCCCCAAATCCACATTTTTTAGCCCAAATCCACATTTTTCAGCCTTCAAACGTGCATTTTACTGCCCCAAAAACAGGATTTTTCAGCCCCAAAAATCTGCATTTTTCCACCCCAAAATCTGCATTTTCAGCCCCAAAACTGGCGCTTTTCAGACCAAACCTGCATTTTTCAGACCAAAACCTCACATTTTCCAGCTCCAAATTTGGTGGGTTTTAGCCCCAAAATCCACATTTTACACCCCAAACCCTGTATTTTTCAGCCCCAAAATCCACATTTTTCAGCCAAACCCCACATTTTTCAGCCGCAAAAATTCGCATTTTCTGCCCCAAAATCTGCATTTTTCAGCCCCAAACCCTCACATTTTTCACCCCCAAAATCCGCATTTTTCAGCCCAAAATTCTGCATTTTCCGCCCCAAAATCTGCATTTTCCAGCCCCAAAAAAGGCATTTTTCACTTGCCTTTCCCCAAAATCTGCATTTTTTGCCTTTGTTTTCCCCCGAATCAGTGTTTTTTCAGCTCCATTTTCCCCAAAATCCGCATTTTTCAGCTTTATTTTCCCAAAAATCCCCATTTTTCAACTCGCCTTTCCCCAAAATTGCCATTTCTGGCTTTGTTTTCCCCAAATCAGCATTTTTTCAGCTTCGTTTTCGCCAAAATCCCCATTTTTCACCTGGTTTTTCCCCCCATTTGCCCTTTTTCCAGCTGCTTTTCCCCAAAATCTCCATTTTCCACCTTTTTTCCCCAAAATCCCCATTTTCACTTTTTATTCCCTAAAATCCCCATTTTTCACCTTTTTTCCCCCAAAATCACCTGGCACAGGTAAACTGGTGACCTGGCACAGGTGAGGGGTGACACCTGGCCCAGATGAGACACGTGGCCCAGGTGAGGGCTGTGCCCAGCCCAGGTGTGCGGGTGCCAGGTGAGGGCTGTGCCCAGTCCAGGTGTGCCCGTGCCAGGTGAGGGCTGTGCCCTGCCCAGGTGTGCCCGTGGCAGGTGAGGGCTGTGTCTGTGCCAGGTGTGCCCGTGCCAGGTGAGGGCTGTGCCTGTGCCAGGTGAGGGCTGTCCCCCTGCCCAGGTGTGCGGGTGCCAGGTGAGGGATGTACCTGGTCCAGGTGTGCAGGTAGCACGTGAGGGCTGTGCCCATGCCAGGTGTGCGGGTGCCAGGTGAGGGTCGTGCCCTGCCCAGGTGTGCCCATGCCAGGTGTGCCCTGCCCAGGTGAGGGCTCTGCCCAGTCCAGGTGTGCCCTGCCCAGGTGAGGGCCGTGCCCTGCCCAGGTGTGCCTGTGCCAGGTGAGGGCCGTGCCCTGCCCAGGTGTGCAGGTGGCAGGTGAGGGCTGTGCCCTGCCCAGGTGTTCAGGTGAGGGCCGTGCCCTGCCCAGGTGTGCCCATGGTCCAGGTGAGGGCCGTGCCCTGCCCAGGTGTGCCCGTGCCAGGTGTGGGGCGTGCCCTGCCCAGGTGTGCAGGTGCCAGGTGAGGGCCATGCCCTGCCCAGGTGTGCCCATGCCAGGTGAGGGCCGTGCCCTGCCCAGGTGTGCCCGTGCCAGGTGAGGTCTGTGCCCTGCCCAGGTGTGCCCGTGCCAGGTGAGGTCCATGCCCTGCCCAGGTGTGCCCGTGCCAGGTGAGGTCCATGCCCTGCCCAGGTGTGCCCGTGCCAGGTGTGGGCGGGCGCTCACCTGAGAAGTTGCGGAAGAGCCGCGCGAAGGGGCCGAAGCGCTGCCGGTGCAGCCACTGCTGGGCCTCCGCCGGCGTCCAGGTGGGCAGCAGGGTCTGGGGGACAGGGGCACAGGTGAGCTCAGGTGACCCCGCAGCAGGGTCTGGGGGACAGGGGCACAGGTGAGCTCAGGTGACCCCACAGCAGGGTCTGGGGGACAGGGGCACAGGTGAGCTCAGGTGACCCCGCAGCAGGGTCTGGGGGCACAGGTGAGTTCAGGTGACCCCACAGCAGGGTCTGGGGGCACAGGTGAGCTCAGGTGACCCGGCAGCAGGGTCTGGGGGCACAGGTGGGCACAGGTGACCCCGCAGCAGGGTCTGGGGGGACAGGGGGGCACAGGTGACCCCGCAGCAGGGTCTGGGGGGACAGGGGGGCACAGGTGAGCTCAGGTGACCCCGCAGCAGGGTCTGGGGGCACAGGTGAGCTCAGGTGAGCCTCCTGCGGTGTCCAGGTGGGCAGTAGGGTCTGGGGGGACAGGTGGGCATAGGTGACCTGGCAACCTGCCCAGGTGAGCTGGCAGCAGGGTCTGGGGGCACAGGTGGGCACAGGTGGGCTCAGGGTGGATCATCCCAGGTGTGAATCCCCCCGCACAGGTGGGCACAGGTGAGCTCAGGGTGGGCAATGCCAGGTGGGCAGTGGGGTCTGACAGGGGGGCACAGAAGGGCTGTGGCCTCTCAGGTGTCCCAAGGTGTCCTCAGGTATTCCCAGGTTCTCCAGGTGTTCCCAGGTGTTCCCAGCTGTCCCCAGGTGATCCCGGGTGTATCCCCCCCCCCCCAGGTGTCCCCAGGTATTCCCAGGTTCTCCAGGTGTTCCCAGGTGTATCCCCTCACCTGAGGTGCTCCCAGGTGTCCCCAAGTGTGTCCCCCCCCAGGTGTCTCCAGGTGTCCCCAGGTGTATCCCCCCCCAGGTGTCCCCCAGGTGTGTCCCCCTGAGGTGTGTCCCCCAGGTGTCCCCCCCAGGTGTCCCCCAGGTGTTCCCCCCAGGTGTATCCCCTCCCCCCAGGTGTCCCAGGTGTCCCCCCAGGTGTGTCCCCCCCCAGGTATCCCCCCCAGGTGTCCCCAGGTGTCCCCAGGTATCCCCCCCCAGGTGTCCCCCAGGTGTCCCCCAGGTGTCCCCAGGTGTCCCCAGGTGTCCCCCCCAGGTGTCCCCAGGTGTGTTCCCAGGTGTCCCCCAGGTGTCCCCAGGTGTGTCCGTACTCACGTCACTCAGGGGCGGGGGTGGCTCAGTCTGGTGGCTCGGGGACCCCCTGGGGACACGGGGACACCTCAGCACTGGGGGCACTGGGAGGGCACTGGGATGATACTGGGCAGACTGGGGGCACTTCAATGGGAGTGGGGGCACTGGGGGCACTGGAATGGGACTGGGATGGGACTGGGGGCACTGGGATGGGACTCGGGGCACTGGGGGCACTGGGAGGAGACTGGGGGCACTGAGATGGGACTGGGAGGAGACTGGGGGCACTGGGATACTGGGTCAGTCTCACTGGGATACTGGGGTCACTGGGGTACTGGGGTCACTGGGATACTGGGATCACTGGGATGGGACTGGGGGCACTGGAGTACTGGGGGCACTGGGATAGGACTGGGGGCACTGGGATAGGACTGGGGGCACTGGGATAGGACTGGGGTCACTGGGGTCACTGTCCCTGGGATACTGGGGTTTCTGGAATGTCCCCGGGTCACTGGAACGATACTGGGAGGATACTGGGGTCACTGGGATATTGGGGGCAGTCCCACTGGGATACTGGGGTCACTGGGATACTGGGGGCAGTCCCAGGGGATACTGGGGTCACTGGGATGGTATTGGGGTGATCCAGGGGTGCCCTCCCAGCATTCCAAGTCCCATCCCAGCATTCCCAGTCCACCCCAGCATTCCCAGTCCACCCCAGCATTCCCAGTCCACCCCAGTGTTCCAAGTCCATCCCAGTGTTCCCAGTCCATCCCAGCACTCTCACTCCCACCCCATCATTCCCAGTCCCATCCCATCATTCCCAGTCCCATTCTGGCACTCCCAGTCCATCCCAGTGTTCCCAGTCCATCCCAGTCCATCCCAGTGCTCCCAATGCTCCCAGTCCATCCCAATCCCCCCCAGTCCCTCCCAGTCCATCCCAGTGTTCCCAGTGCCCCCCAGTCCATCCCAGTCCATCCCCTTGTTCCCAGTCCATCCTGGTGTTCCCAGTCCATCCCAGTCCCCCCCCAGTATCCCCAGTCCCTCCCAGTCTCCCCCAGTCCCTCCCAGTCCCCCCCAGTATCCCCAGTGTGTCTCACCCATCCCCCCCAGTCCCTCCCAGTGTTCCCAGTCCCCCCCAGTCCTCCCCAGTCCCCCCCAGTTCCTCCCAGTCCCCCCAGTATCCCCAGTGTCTCACCAGTCCCCCCCAGTCCTCCCCAGTCCCCCCCAGTCCCCCCCAGTATGTCTCACCCGTCCCCCCCCAGACCCCCCCCAGTCCCCCCCAGTCCCCCCCAGCCCCCCCCAGTATCCCCAGTATGTCTCACCCGTCCCCCCCAGTCCCCCCAGTCCCCCCAGTATCCCCAGTATGCCTCACCCGTCCCTCCCAGTCCCCCCAGTATGTCTCACCCGTCCCCCCCAGTCCCCCCCAGTATCCCCAGTATGTCCCCCCAGTCCCCCCAGTATGTCTCACCCGTCCCCCCCAGTCCCCCCAGTCCCCCCAGTCCCCCCAGTATGTCTCTCCCGTCCCCCCCCAGTCCCCCCAGTATCCCCAGTGCCTCACCCGTCCCCCCCAGTCCCCCCCAGTCCCCCCAGTCCCCCCAGTCCCCCCCAGTATGTCTCACCCATCCCCCCCAGTCCCCCCAGTCCCCCCAGTCCCCCCAGTCCCCCCCAGTCCCCCCAGTATCCCCAGTATGTCTCACCCGTCCCCCCCCAGTCCCCCCCAGTCCCCCCAGTCCCCCCAGTATGTCTCACCCGTCCCCCCCAGTCCCCCCAGTCCCCCCAGTCCCCCCAGTCCCCCCAGTATGTCTCACCCGTCCCCTCCAGTCCCCCCAGTCCCCCCAGTCCCCCCAGTATCCCCAGTGTGTCTCACCCGTCCCCCAGGCCGAAGGTGCCGTGGGAGTTGTTGAATCCCGGGGACGGAGCGCTGGGAACGTACGGAACGTCCGGCCAGGGGGAGCACTGGGATGGGGGGGACAGGGGGGACAGGTGAGGGACAGGTGAGCACAGGTGAGGGACAGGTGGGAATGTCCGGCCAGGGGCAGCACTGGGACAGGGGGGGGACAGGTGAGGGACAGGTGAGGGACAGGTGAGCACAGGTGAGCACAGGTGAGGGACAGGTGAGGGATGGGGGGGACAGGTGAGAGACAGGTGAGGGACAGGTGAGGGACAGGTGAGGGATGGGGGGGACAGGTGAGGGACAGGGGGGAACGTCCAGCCAGGGGGAGCACTGGGGCAGGGGGGGACAGGGGGGACAGGTGAGGGACAGGTGAGGGACAGGTGAGGGACAGGGGGGAACGTCCGGCCAGGGGGAGCACTGGGGCAGGTGAGGGACAGGGGGGGACAGGTGAGGGACAGGTGAGGCACAGGTGAGGCACATCCGGCCAGGGGGAGCACTGGGGCAGAGGGACAGGGGGGACAGGTGAGGGACAGGGGGGGACAGGTGAGGGATGGGGGGGACAGGGGGGAACGTCCGGCCAGGGGGAGCACTGGGACAGGTGGGACAGGTGAGTACAGGTGAGGGACAGGTGGGACAGGTGGGACAGGTGAGTACAGGTGGGGACAGGAGGGGACAGGTGGGGACAGGTGGGACAGGTGAGGGACAGGTGGGGACGGAGGGGACAGGTGGGACAGGTGAGGCACAGGAGGGCACAGGGGACCACAGGTGGGTACAGCTGAGCACAGGGGAGCACAGGTGAGGGACAGGTGAACACAGGTGAGCACAGGTGAGCACAGGGGAGCACAGGTGGGTACAGGTGAGTACAGGTGAGGCACAGGTGAGTACAGGTGGGTACAGGGGAGCACAGGTGAGACACAGGTGAGTACAGGGAAGCACAGGTGAGGGACAGGTGAGCACAGGTGGGTACAGGGGAGCACAGGTGGGTACAGGTCAGTACAGGTGAGGCACAGGTGAGTACAGGGGAGTACAGGGGAGCACTGAGGGGGACAGGTGAGCACAGGGGAGTACAGGTGAGTGCAGGGGAGTACAGGTGGGTACAGGTGGGGACAGGTGGGGACAGGTGAGGGACAGGTGGGTACAGGTGAGCACAGGGGCGCACAGGTGAGTACAGGGGAGGGATAGGTGAGCACAGGTGGGGACCGGTGAGCACAGGGGAGCACAGGTGAGGGACAGGTGGGCACAGGTGAGGGACAGGGGCACCTGGATGGCACGTGGGCACACGTGGAGCCATACCCAGCTCCACACACCTGCACACACATGTAACAACACCCACACACCTGAACCACACCCACCCACACACCTGAACCACACCCACACACCTGAACCACACCCACACACCTGAACCACATCCACACACCTGAACCGCACCCACACACCTGGAACCACACCCACACACCTGAACCACACCCACCCACACACCTGGAACCACACCCACACACCTGAACCACACCCACCCACACACCTGAACCACACCCACCCACACACCTGAACCACACCCACACACCTGGATACATCTGGAACCACACCAACACATGGAACCACACCTGCACACCTGTACACACCTGGAACCACACCCACACACCTGAACCACGCCCACACACCTGAACCACGCCCACACACCTGAACCACGCCCACACACCTGAACACACGGCCCTGCACACACCTGGAAGTGCAAAGCCCTGTACCTGTGCACACCTGAAACCACACAGAGCTGGCCCTGCACACACCTGTGCACACCTGAACCTGTCAGCACCTGGAGCTCCCACACCTGGACCTGAACACACCTGGAGCTCCCACACCTGCACCTCCCACACCTGGAGCTCCCACACCTGCACCTCCCACACCTGGAGCTCTCACACCTGCACCTCACACACCTGGAGCTCCCACACCTGGACCTGAACACACCTGGACCTCCCTCACCTGAAGCTCCCTCACCTGCACCTCCCACACCTGGACCTCCCACACCTGGAGCTCTCACACCTGGAGCTCACACACCTGGAGCTCACACACCTGCACCTCACACACCTGGAGTTCCCACACCTGGAGTTCACACACCTGGAGCTCACACACCTGGAGCTCTCACACCTGCACCTGTGCACACCTGGAGCTCACACACCTGGACCTGAACACACCTGGAGCTCTCACACCTGGAGCTCACACACCTGGAGCTCACACACCTGGAGCTCTCACACCTGGAGCTCCCTCACCTGGAGCTCACACACCTGCACCTCACACACCTGGAGTTCTCACACCTGCAGCTCACACACCTGGAGCTCCCACACCTGGAGCTCACACACCTGGAGCTCTCACACCTGGAGCTCTCACACCTGGAGCTCACACACCTGGAGCTCACACACCTGGAGCTCTCACACCTGGAGCTCACACACCTGGAGCTCTCACACCTGGAGTTCTCACACCTGCAGCTCACACACCTGGAGCTCTCACACCTGGAGCTCACACACCTGGACCTGAACACACCTGGAGCTCCCACACCTGCATCTCTCACACCTGCAGCTCACACACCTGCACCTCCCACACCTGGAGCTCTCACACCTGGAGCTCCCACATCTGGAGCTCCCTCACCTGGAGCTCCCTCACCTGCACCTCACACACCTGGAGCTCTCACACCTGCCCAGCCCAGTCCAGGAACCCCCAGACCCTTTCCAGGTACACGAACACCCCCCAAATTCTGTCTCACACACACGAACACCTGGGGGAAGGTTCCCAGCAGCACAGGTGAGCCAGGTGAGCCAGGTGAGCTCATCTAACCAGAACCCTGCTGGCCAGGTGATCCTCACCCAACATAACCCTGCTGGCCAGGTGAGCCAGGTGTGCCAGGTGATCCTCACCCAACATAACCCTGCTGGCCAGGTGAGCCAGGTGTGCCAGGTGAGCTCACCTAACCAGAACCCTGCTGGCCAGGTGATCCTCACCCAACATAACCCTGCTGACCAGGTGAGCCAGGTGTGCCAGGTGAGCCTCACCCAACATAACCCTGCTGGCCAGGTGATCCTCACCCAACATAACCCTGCTGACCAGGTGAGCCAGGTGTGCCAGGTGAGCCAGGTGTGCCAGGTGTGCCAGGTGTGCTAGGTAAGCCAGGTGAGCTCACCTAACCCTGACCCTGCTGGCCAGGTGAGCCAGGTGAGCCTCACCCAACATAACCCTGCTGGCCAGGTGTGCCAGGTGAGCCTCACCTAACCTTGACCCTGCTGGCCAGGTGAGCCAGGTGAGCCCACCTAACCCTGACCCTGCTGGCCAGGTGAGCCAGGTGAGTCTCACCCAACATAACCCTGATAGCCAGGTGAGCCAGGTGAGCTCACCTAACCCTGACCCTGCTGGCCAGGTGAGCCAGGTGTGCCTGGTGAGCCTCACCTAACCCTGACCCTGCTGGCCAGGTGAGCCAGGTGAGCCTCACCCAACATAACCCTGCTGGCCAGGTGTGCCAGGTGAGCCGGGTGAGCTCACCTCCATCAGGACGGTGGTCTCATAGGAGGGCTGGCACTGCCCTTGGCAGCACAGGTGAGCCAGGTGAGCTCACCTTGGTGAGGATGGTGGTCTCGTAGGACGGTTGGTACTGACCCTGGCAGCACAGGTGAGCCAGGTGAGCCAGGTGAGCTCACCCGGGTGAGGATGGTGGTACTGACCCTGGCAGCACAGGTGTGCCGGGTGAGCCAGGTGAGCTCACCTCGGTGAGGATGGTGGTACTGACCCTGGCAGCACAGGTGAGCCAGGTGAGCCAGGTGAGCTCACCTCGGTGAGGATGGTGGTCTCGTAGGACGGTTGGTATTTCTCCTTCTCGTGGGCCGTTCTCTTCTCCATCTTCTCCCGATCCGTCTTCTGCTTCCGGTCGGCACCTTTGGGCTGGGACAGGGACACGGCACAGGTGTGGCCACAGGTGTGTGCCCAGGTGTGTGCACAGGTGTGTGCCCAGGGGACACAGCACAGGACATTCTGGGTGATCCCAGGTGATCCCGGGTGATCCCAGGTAATGCCAAGTGACTCCAGGTGATCCTGGGTGACCCCAAGTGACCCCAGATAACCCCGGGCGATCCCAGGTAACCTCAGGTGATCCCAGGTGACCCCAGCAGATCCTGAGTGACCCCAGGAGACCCTGGGAGATCCCAGGTGACCCCAAGTGTTCCCAGGAGATCCTGGGTGACCCCGGGTGATCTTGAGTGACCCCAGGTGATCCCAGGTGACCCCAGGAGATCCCAGGTGACCCAAGGTGACCCCGGGTGACCCCAGGTGACTCCAGGTGATCCCAGGTGACCCCAGGTGATCCTGTGTGATCCCAAGTGATCCCAGGTGACCCCAGGTGATCCTGTGTGACCCCAAGTGATCCCAGCTGACCCCAGGTGACCCCGGGTGACCCCAGGAGATGTCAGGTGACCCCAGGTGATCCTGTGTGACCCCAAGTGATCCCAGGTGACCCCAGGTGATCCTGTGTGACCCCAAGTGATCCCAGCTGACCCCAAGTGATCCCAGGTGACCCCAGGTGACCCGGGTGGGCGTGGCCGTACCTTGAAGACCTTGATCTGGCAGCTGGCCGAGTGCAGGTGTTCGCTGTAGTCGCCGCCCTCGCCCTGCCGGAAGGTGTCGATCTGCACCCGGAACGGGACCCCCTTCTCGCCCCCGTGCTTGCGCAGCGTGAACTCCGTGCTGATGCAGTGCACCTGCGCAGGTGGGACAGGTGAGACCAGGGCAGGGGGACACCTGCGCAGGTGGGACAGGTGAGACCAGGGGAGGGGGGGACACCTGGGCAGGTGGGACAGGTGAGACCAGGGGAGGGGGGACACCTGCGCAGGTGGGACAGGTGAGACCAGGGGAGGGGGGACACCTGGGCAGGTGGGACAGGTGAGACCAGGGGAGGGGGGACACCTGCGCAGGTGGGACAGGTGAGACCAGGGGAGGGGGGGACACCTGCGCAGGTGGGACAGGTGAGGGGGGACACCTGGGCACAGGGGAGGGGGGACACCTGGGCACAGGTGGGAATGCAGGGGAGGGGTTAGGAACACCTGGGCACAGGGGAGGGGCTGGGAACACCTGCGCAGGTGAGACCAGGTGAGGGGGACACCTGGGCACTGGTGGGAATGCAGGGGAGGGGCTGGGAACACCTGGGCACAGGGGAGGGGCTGGGAACACCTGGGCGGGCAGGTGAGCACAGGTGAGGTGGGAAACACCTGGGCACAGGTGGGAATACAGGGGAGGGGTTTGGGAACACCTGGGCACAGGGGAGGGGCTGGGAACACCTGCGCAGGTGAGAGCAGGTGAGGGGGGACACCTGGGCACAGGTGGGAATGCAGGGGAGCGGCTGGGAACACCTGGGCACAGGGGAGAGGTTTGGGAACACCTGGGCGGGTAGGTGAGCACAGGTGAGGCAGGAAACATCTGGGCACAGGTGGGAATGCAGGGGAGGGGCTGGGAACAGCCTTGGGGTCAGGGGGACAGAGAACACCTGGTTGTGGGGCACAGCCCACCTGTGCTCACCTGGCTGAGAGGCAGAGCCCAGTTGTGCCCACCTGGCCAAGGGGTGGTGCCCACCTGTCCCTTACCTGGTTGAGAGGCAGTGCCCACCTGTGCTCACCTGTCCAAGGGGTAGGCAGTGCCCACCTGTGCTCACCTGGCTATGGGGTAGAGCTCACCTGGCCGAGGGGCTGGTAGTGCCCACCTGTGCTCACCTGTCCAAGGGGCAGGTAGTGCCCACCTGTGCTCACCTGGCCGAGGGACAGAGCCCATCTGTGTTCACCTGGTTGAGTGGCAGGGTCCACCTGTCCCTTACCTGGTTAAGAGGCAGTGCCCACCTGTGCTCACCTGTGCTCACCTGTGCTCACCTGTCCGAGGGGCAGGCAGTGCCCACCTGTGCTCACCTGTCCGAGGGGCAGTGCCCAGCTGTGCTCACCTGTCCAAGGGGCAGTGCCCACCTGTGCTCACCTGTCCGAGGGGCAGTGCCCACCTGTGCTCACCTGTCCGAGGGGCTCACCTGTATGAAGACCGACGTCCTCTTGGCGGGGTCCCACAGGAACTCCACGGTGTTGAGCTGGGTGGGGTTGGCGCGGGGGTCGATGATGCCCACGGACATGGGGATGTCTGGGAGGGGGAACAGGTGAGGCTGGGAACACCTGGGCGGGCGGGGCAGGTGGGGCAGGTGGGGCAGGTGAGCTGACCGATGTCCAGGATCCTGTCCCCGGGGCGGTTCCACCTCCAGCCCTCGAGCTGCTGGTGCTCCGTGTACTGGAGGCGCCGGTCGTGGAAAACCACCCGGAAAATGCTCTGCGGGGAGAGGGGAGCGCACCTGTACCTGCCTGCCACACCTGGACAGGTGTGCCTGCACCTGCCTGCCACACCTGGACAGGTGTGCCTGCACCTGCCTGCCACACCTGGACAGGTGTACCTGGACCTGCCTGCCACACCTGGACAGGTGTACCTGGACCTGCCCTGCCACACCTGGACAGGTGTACCTATACCTGTACCTGTACCTGCCCTGCCACACCTGGATAGGTGTACCTGGACCTGGACCTGGACCTGCCTGGCACACCTGGACAGGTGTGCCTGTACCTGGACCTGCCCAGCACACCTGGACAGGTGGACCTGTACCTGTACCTGTACCTGCCCTGCCACACCTGGATAGGTGTACCTGGACCTGGACCTGCCCGGCACACCTGGACAGGTGGACCTGGATCTAGACCTGGACCTGGACCTGCCCTGGCACACTTGTACCTGCCCTGATACATCTGTACCTGTACCTGTACTTGTACCTGTACCTGCCCAGCACACCTGGACAGGTGTACCTGGACCTGGACCTGCCCGGGCACACCTGGACAGGTGTACCTGTACCGTCCCGGCATGCCTGGACAGGTGTACTTGGACCTGTACTTGTACCTGGACCTGGACCTGCCTGGCACACCTGGACAGGTGTACTTGGACCTGCACTTGTACCTGGACCTGCCTGGCACACCTGGACAGGTGGACCTGGACCTGCCCTGGCACACCTGAACTTGCCCAGCATGCCGGGACAGGTGTACCTGTACCTGCCCAGGCACACCTGGACCTGCCTGGCACACCTGGACAGGTGTACCTGGACCAGTACCTGCCTGGGCACACCTGGACAGGTGTACCTGGACCTGCCCGGGCACACCTGACCAGGTGTGCGGCCCCTCCCCGGGAAGGGAACCAAATCCCCCCTGAACCAAGTGAATCCCACCCCATCACCCTGACAGCACCTGCCTGGGCTGGGCACACCTGACCAGGTGTACTTGTACCTGCTTGGGCACACCTGGTTGAGCTGGGCACACCTGGCCAGCTGTAGCTGTACCTGCTTGGGCACACCTGGCCAGCTGTACCTGTACCTGACCGGGCACACCTGGCTGAGCTGGGTACACCTGGCCAGGTGTACCTGTACCTGCTTGGGCACACCTGGCCAGCTGTACCTGTACCTGTCTGGGCACACCTGGCCAGCTGTACCTGTACCTGACCGGGCACACCTGGCTGAGCTGGGCACACCTGGCCAGGTGTACCTGTACCTGCTTGGGCACACCTGGCCAGCTGTACCTGTACCTGCCCTGGCACACCTGCCTGGACTGGGCACACCTGGCCAGCTGTAGCTGTACCTGCTTGGGCACACCTGGTCAGCTGTAGCTGTACCTGCCTGGGTACACCTGCCCAGGTGTTCCTGTGCTCACCTTGACCAGCTTCCCGTTGATCTCCGGCAGTTCCCCGAGTTTCCTGTTGTCCAACATCCGGATCTCGTAGGACTGACCTGGGGACAGGGGGCACCTGAGGGTTACCTGTGACCACCTGAACACACCTGGGAGCGCCCAGAACACACCTGTGACCACCTGAACACACCTGGGAGCGCCCAGAATACACCTGTGACCACCTGAACACACCTGTGACACCCAGAATACACCTGTGACCACCTGAACACACCTGTGACACCCAGAATATACCTGTGACCACCTGAACACACCTGTGACACCCAGAATACACCTGTGACCACCTGGCACACACCTGGAACCACCCTGCACACACCTGTGACCGCCTTGCACACACCCGTAAGCACCTTACGCACACCTGTAACCACCCTGAACACACCTGAGACCACCCAGAATACACCTGTAACCACCTTGAACACACCTGAAACCACACACACCTGGAATCACACACCTGGAACCACATACACCTGCACACACCTGGAACCACACACCTGATCCCTCCCACACCTGGTCCCTCCCACACCTGGTCCCTCACACACCTGGTCCCTCACACACCTGGTCCCTCACACACCTGCACACACCTGGTCCCTCTCACACCTGGTCCCTCACACACCTGGCCCCTCCCACACCTGGTCCCTCCCACACCTGGCTTTCCCCAGGCCCACCCCGGCAATCGGGAATTCCCCCTCGGTTGGGGGCTGAACGTTCCCATGGCAACCGTGGGGCAGCGGCCCCGCCCGGCCAGGTGAGCTCACCTTGGTGCAGGTAGGTGAGGTCAGGTGAGGCCAGGTGAGCTCACCTTGGTTCAGGTAGGTGAGGTCAGGTGAGGGTCAGGTGAGCTCACCTTGGTTCAGGTAGGTGAGGGCCAGGTGAGGCCAGGTGAGCTCACCTTGGTTCAGGTAAGTGAGGGTCAGGTGAGGGCCAGGTGAGGCCAGGTGAGCTCACCTTGGTTCAGGTAGGTGAGGGTCTCGTCGTGCAGCTTCACGGCAGGTGAGGTGGCCGCGCACAGAACGTACTGGAAGGGCAGCACCTTGTCCGTGCTCTCGGCAGGTAAACTGGACTCCTCCTGCTTGAAGATGGGCAGGGCCAGGACGTCACTGCGGGAGGGACACACACCTGAGACAGGTGAGGGGGGACACCTGAGACACACCTGAGACACACACACCTGAGACAGGTGAGGGGGGACACCTGAGACAGGTGAGGGACACACCTGAGACACACCTGAGACACACACACCTGAGATACACACACCTGAGACAGGTGAGGGGGGACACCTGAGACACACCTGAGACACACCTGAGACACACACACCTGAGACAGGTGAGGGACACACCTGAGACAGGTGAGGGGGGACACCTGAGACAGGTGAGGGACACACCTGAGACACACCTGAGACACACACACCTGAGACAGGTGAGGGACACACCTGAGACAGGTGAGGGAGGGACACACCTGAGACACACCTGAGACAGGTGAGGGGGGACACACCTGAGACAGGTGAGGGGGGACACCTGAGACACACCTGAGACACACCTGAGACACACACACCTGAGACAGGTGAGGGGGGACACCTGAGACAGGTGAGGGACACACCTGAAACAGGTGAGGGGGGACACCTGAGACACACCTGAGACACACACACCTGAGACAGGTGAGGGACACACCTGAGACACACCTGACACCTGAGACACACCTGAGGCAGATGGAACACACGACTCCCTCCCTGCTCCCCCCCAGCCCCCCCGGGCTCTGTGCCCGTTTCCCTCCAGAGTCGCCCCCGCTGTGACCCCCCGACCCCTCAGGCCCAGCCCTGGCACAGTTTGGGCTTCCCCCCCTCACACTCTCCCTGTGCCCCCCCTCGATATTTTGGGGTCCCCCCAAGGACTTTGGGGTCTCCTCAGACATCCTGGACTCCCCCTGGACACTTTGGGGTCCCCCCAAGGATTTTGGGGTCTCCTCAGACATCCTGGAGTCCCCCTGGACACTTTGGGGTCCCCCCAAGGACTTTGGGGTCTCCTCAGACATCCTGGAGTCCCCCTGGACACTTTGGGGTCCCCCCAAGGATTTTGGGGTCTCCTCAGACATCCTGGAGTCCCCTCGGGCACTTTGGGGTCCCCCCAAGGATTTTGGGGTCTCCTCAGACATCCTGGAGTCCCCCTGGACACTTTGGGGTCCCCCCAAGGACTTTGGGGTCTCCTCAGTCATCCTGGAGTCCCCCTGGACACTCTGGGGTTCCTCCTGCTGTTGGTGCCCAGCTTGGGCACGATGCCCTCACCTTCAGCACATTTTGGGGTTCCCCACCCCCTCACGCTCTCCCTGTGCCACCCTCCAGATATTTTGGGGTCCCCCCAGGGATTGTGGAGTCCCAGCTCCCTCCTGCTCTGGTGCCCAACTCCCCCCAGCGCCCTCACCTTCCAGCACATTCCGGGATTCCCCCGCCCTCCCCCTGTGGATATTTTGGGGTCCCCCCCACGTTTTGGGGCCCCCCCGTGTCTTGGGGTGCGGGTACCTCATGCTGTAGGCTCCTGCCCCCAGCTCCTGCCCGATGCCCGACAGGCTGGCGTCGAAGTCCTGCACCAGCCCCGACTCGATCACCTCGTCCGCCAGCGGCAGCTTCAGCGCCCACGCCATGGCCCCCAAAAACGGGGGCACCCCAAAACGGGGGGCACCCAAACACGAGGGGGACACCCCAAACACGGGGGGGAACCCCAAAAACGGGGGGCACCCAAACACGGGGGGACACCCCAAAACGGGGGGCACCCCAAACACGGGGGGCACCCCAAACACGGGGGGACACCCCAAAACGGGGGGCACCCCAAACACGGGGGGACACCCCAGAAACGGGGGGACACCCCAGAAACGGGGGGATACTCCAAAAACGGGGGGACACCCCAAAAACGGGGGGCACCCCCAAAACGGGGGGGACACCCCAGAAACGGGGGACACCCCAAAACCGAGGGGGAACCCCAAAAATGGGGGGACACCCCAAAAACTGGGGGAACAACCCAAAAACGGGGGGAACACCCCAAAAACCGGGTGGGGAACCCTAAAAACGGCCGGGGGGCGGGGTTATGCCCAAACCCGGGGGCTCCTTGGAGGCACCACCAAAGTTGGGGGGTCCTCAGGGACACCCCGAAAATGGGCGGGGGGGGTCGGGGTTACCCCCAAAACGGGGACAACTCAAACGCGGGGGCTCCCTGGAGGCAACACCAAAGCAGGGGGGCTCGGGGGTACCCCAAAAACGGGGGGGACTGGGGTCACCCCCAAAGCAGGGGGCTGTCGGGGTCACCCCCAAAACCGGGGGGGGCTGGGGTCACCCCCAAAGCAGGGGGCTGTCGGGGTCACCCCCAAAACCGGGGGGTTCGGGGGCACCCCCAAACCGGGGGCCTCGGAGTCACCCCAAAATCGGGGACCCTCAGGGTCACCCCAAGCGTGGGCTCTGGGGTCCCCCCCAAAAACGGGGGTTCTCGGGGTCACCCCCCCGCCGAGCTCCCCCCCTCCCCTTCCCTGAGGGGCCCAAAGCCCCCCAAAGCCCCTCCTGAGGTGCCTGATTTGGGGACCCCCAAACCCCGCTACTGCAGAACCCCAAAACCCCCAAACACCCCGAGGGGACCCCCCAAAGCCCCCCTTGGGCCCCCCCACAGGGGGTCCCTGCAAACCCCGAGGGGATCCCCAAACCCCGTAGCCCCCCCTGAGGGGCTGCACCCCCAGAGACCCCCCCAAAACCTACCCCCCACTCCCAGAGACCCCCCCAAAACCTACAGCCCACCCCCAGAGACTCCCCCAAAACCCACCCCCCACCCCCAGGGGCTGTGCCCTGCAGGGACTCCCCCACAGTGGGGACTCCCCCAAAATCCTTCCCCCCCCCAGGCACTGCCCCTCGTGGGGACCCCCGATCCGGGCTGGGACCCCCTTATCCGGGATGGGACCCCCGAACACGGCTGGGACCCCCCGGTCTGGGATGGGACCCCCCGATCCGGGCTGGGACCCCCGGTCTGGGATGGGACCCCCCCGGTCTGGGATGGGAACCCACGGTTCGGGCCGGGATCCCCCCTAAATACTGCTGGAACCCCCCCTAATCCGAAATGTGACCCCCCAATCCGGGCTGAGACCCCCAAAACACGGCTGGGACCCCCAGTATGAGCTGGGACCCCCAAATACGGCTGGGACCCCCCCAAAAAACGGCTGGGACCCCCGATCCGAGCCGGAACCCCTGATCCGAGCCGGGACCCCCCAGTATGAGCCGGGACCCCCGATCCGAGCCGGGACCCCCGATCTGAGCCCGGACCCCCGATCCGGGCTGGGACCCCCGATCCGAGCCGGGACCCCCCAGTATGAGCCGGGACCCCCGATCCGGGCTGGGACCCCCGATCCGAGCCGGAACCCCTGATCCGAGCCGGGACCCCCCAAACACAGCTGGCACCCCCGATCCGGGCTGGGACCCCCCTAATCCGGGCTGGGACCCCCGATCTGAGCCGGGACCCCCCAATCCCAGCTGGGACCCCCGATCTGAGCCCGGACCCCCGATCCGAGCCGGGACCCCCCAAACACGGCTGGGACCCCCTAATCCGGGCTGGGACCCCCGATCCGAGCCGGGACCCCCGATCCGGGCTGGGACCCCCGATCCGAGCCGGGAGCCCCCAGTATGAGTCCGGACCCCCCTAACCGGGGCTGGGGTCGCGCTCTCCGTGCCGGGCCCCCCCTCCCCAAGCGTGTCCCCCCCACTCCCGGCCGGGACCCCCCGAGCGGGGCCGGGACCCCCCAAAACCTCCGCTCCGCCAAGATGGAGGCGGCGGCCCCGCCCCCTTCGCCGGGCGGGCCGGCCCCGCCCCTCCGACGGCTCAGCCAATAAGCGCGCTCCCCGCCTCGTGACGGGCGGGTGGAGCACCCAATAGAGAGCTCCGCACCGGGCATGCCGCACGGTGATTGGCTGTAGGGTGGGGCGGTGGGAGGAGCTCGGGGCCGAGGGGCGGCTCCCGGAGGGTCGCGGGTTCGAGTCCCGCTCCCGCCTGGACCCGGGGGGGTGGGGGGGCACCGGGCGAGCTCCGCCGCTCCTCCCCCACCCCAAAACCCGGCAAAAAAGGGAAAAGGAAAAGAAAAAAGAAAAATACTGTTTATTTCACACCACTACATCAAGTGCATTAATCTGCCGTGCCCCCCCCCGCAGGGTCCTCCCCGTCCCCCCCAAAGCGCCCCCTCCCCGTCGCTCCCCGGGCTGGAGACCCCTCGGGGGGGGGGGGGGTGGCTGCTCCCTCTGGGGGTTCATCCCCCCAAAAACCCGGGGAGTGCAGCGATGTCCCCAAAGTGCCACCCGCGGGATGTCCCCAAGGTGGGGGGGGCACCCCCAGAAGCCCCTCAGGAGGTTGGGGGGGTCCCCAAAATCAGCGTGGGGAGGACACGACTCGGGGGTCCCACACCCCCCCCCCGGGAGCTGCGCCGCTGCCTCAGAAAGGCGGGGAAAGGGGCAAGACCCGGGAAATGGAAAGCACTGATTTTTTTGGGGGGGGGGGGTTGGGGGAAGGGGACACTTGGGGGGCAGGAGAGATGGGGGAGGGGTTGACACCACACCTGGCACAGGTGGGGGACGCGCCACGCGAACACTCGCAGGTGACGCGTGAGCCGAGGGGAGGGGGGGACAGGCGGGGACAGAACGGGGGGGCAAAGGGGGGGGAGCAGCGGCCAAAGTGCTGATGGAGGGAGGGGGGACACGGGGGGGACACACGGGGGGGGACACATGGGGGGGACACACGGGGGGGACACACGGGGGGGACACACGGGGGGGACACGGGAGGGACACACGGGGGGGACACACGGGGGGACACACGGGGGGGACACACGAGGAGGGACCGGGGGGACACACGGGGGGGTGCAGGGCACGTGGAAGTTGTTAAAGGGCTGGAACAGGTACAGGCACAGGGGGATGGGCACAGGTGAGGGACAGACACAGGTGGGCACAGGTGGGCACAGGTGACAGAGGGACAAACCCAGCAGTTTGTCTCCCAAAGTGCTGCCGGGGCTAATGGGGGACGTGGGGGGGCTCCCAGTGCTCCCAGTTCAGGGCACGTGGGAGAGGTTGGGTGGGGATGGACACGGGTGGGCACAGGTGGGGCTGGACACAGGTGGGCACAGGTGACAGAGGGACAAACCCCGCGGCCAAAGTGCTGCCGGCAGGAGCCGGGGGGGTCACACCCGGGGGATGGGGGGTCACACCCGGGGGATGGATGGGGGTACCCCCGGGGGATGGGGGTCACACCCAGGGGATGGATGGGGGTCACACCCGGGGGATGGGGGGTAACCCCGGGGAATGGGGAGTACCCCCGGGGGATGGGGGTCACAGCCGGGGGATGGATGGGGGTACCCCCGGGGGATGGATGGGGGGTCACTCCCGGGGGATGGGGGGTACCCCCGGGGGATGGGGGTCACAGCCGGGGGATGGATGGGGGGTACCCCCGGGGGATGGATGGGGGGTCACTCCCGGGGGATGGATGGGGGGTATCCCCGGGGGATGGATGGGGGGTACCCCCGGGGGATGGGGGGGTCACACCGGGGGATGGATGGGGGTACCCCCGGGGGATGGATGGGGGTACCCCCGGGGGGGTTCCCGTGGCCCCGCTCAGGGCACGTGGAAGACGTTGAGCTTGCTGGTGTTCTTGAGGGTCTGGCGGCGGTTGCAGAACCAGACCCGCACGACCTCGCGGTCGTAGCGCAGCTCCTGCGCGATCCGCGTGATCTCGGGCCCCGTGGGCAGCGCGTTGCGCTCGAAGTGCGCGTTGAGCGCCTCCAGGGCCTGGGGGGTGAAGGACGTGCGGCGTTTGCGCTTCTTGCCCGGCTCGCCCCCCACGAAGTCGAGGAGGTGCTGCTGCCCCTCCCGCTGCCGCTGCTCCGCCTCCCGCAGCCACTTCTCCAGCACCGGCTTCAGCTTCTGCGCGCTCTTGGGCGTGATGTCCAGCTTCTCGAACCTGGGGACACGGGGACACTGAGGGGACACCGAGGGGACACTGAGGGGACACTGAGGGGACACTGGGCGTGATGTCCAGCTTCTCGAACCTGGGGGGACACGGGGACACAGAGGGGACACTGAGGGGACACTGAGGGGGGATGTCCAGCTTCTCAAACCTGGGGGGACACGGGGACACTCAGGGGGGACACTGAGGGGACACTGAGGGGACACTGAGGGGGACACTGAGGGGGGATGTCCAGCTTCTCGAACCTGGGGGGACACAGGGACAACGGGGACATTGAGGGGACACTCAGGGGGGACACTCAGGGGACACTCAGGGTGATGTCCGGCTTCTCGAACCTGGGGACACGGGGACACTCAGGGGGGACACTGAGGGGACACTGAGGGGGGATGTCCAACTTCTCGAACCTGAGGGGACACGGGGACAACGGGGACACTGAGGGGACACTCAGGGGGGACACTGGGCGTGATGTCCAGCTTCTCGAACCTGGGGACACGGGGACAACGGGGACACTGAGGGGGGACACTCAGGGGGGACACTCAGGGGGGATGTCCAACTTCTCGAACCTGGGGACAGTGGGGACAGTGGGGACACTCAGGGGGGACACAGGGGACACTCGGGGGGGACACAGGGGACACTCGGGGGGGATGTCCAGGTTCTCGAACCTGGGGACACGGGGACAACGGGGACACTGAGGGGGACAGTCAGAGGACACTGAGGGGTCACTGGGGGGTCACAGGGAGGTCACAGGGGGGTCACAGGGGGGTCACAGAGGGGTCACAGGGGGGTCACGGGGGGTGTTGCATCCCCTTAAACCCAGGGGGGTCCCGGGGGTCAAAGGGGTCAAAGGGGTCAAAGGGGTCAAAGGGCCCCTCAGGGATGAGGGACAAGGGGGGACCCTGAGGGGTTGGGCAGCCTCTGCCATGGCCCCGCCCCTGCCCCAGGTGTGTTACCTGTCCCCAGACCCGCCCCAGGTGTGTGTTACCTGTCCAGGTGTGTGGTACCTGCCCCAGGTGTGTGTTACCTGTCCAGGTGTGTCGTACCTGCCCCAGGTGTGTGTTACCTGTCCAGGTGTGTGGTACCTGCCCCAGGTGCGTGGTACCTGCCCCAGGTGTGTGGTACCTGCCCCAGGTGTGTTATCTCTCCAGGTGTGTGTTACCTGTCCAGGTGTGCAGTACCTGTCCAGGTGTGTGGTACCTGTCCCAGGTGTGTCCTGGGTGTGTGTTACCTGTCCAGGTGTGTGGTACCTGTCCAGGTGTGTCCTGGGTGTGTGTTACCTGTCCAGGTGTGTGGTACCTGTCCCCAGACCCGCCCCAGGTGTGTGTTACCTGTCCAGGTGTGTGTTACCTGCCCCAGGTGTGTGTTACCTGTCCAGGTGTGTTACCTGTCCCAGGTGTGTCTTGGGTGTGTGTTACCTGCAGATGGCCGACTGGCTGTAGGTGTGTTGTTACCAGTCCAGGTGAGTTGCCTGCAGATGACAGACTGGTTGTAGGTGTGTTACCTGTCCAGGTGTGTCCCAGGTGAGTTACCTGCAGATGGCCGACTGGCTGTAGGTGTGTGTTACCTGTCCCAGGTGTGTCCCAGGTGTGTGTTACCTGTCCCAGGTGTGTCTCAGGTGTGTGTTACCTGTCCCAGGTGTGCAGTTACCTGTCCCAGGTGTGTTACCTGTCCCATACCTGCAGATGGCCGACTGGCTGTAGGTGTGTGTTACCTGTCTCAGGTGTGTCCCAGGTGTGTGTTACCTGTCCCAGGTGTGTGTTACCTGTCCCAGGTGTGTCCCAGGTGTGTTACCTGCCCAGGTGTGCAGTTACCTGCAGATGGCCGACTGGCTGTAGGTGTGTGTTACCTGTCCCAGGTGTGTCCCAGGTGTGTGTTACCTGCCCAGGTGAGTTACCTGCAGATGGCCGACTGGCTGTAGGCATGTGTTACCTGTCCCAGGTGTGTCCCAGGTGTGTGTTACCTGTCTCAGGTGTGTCCCAGGTGTGTTACCTGTCCCAGGTGAGCAGTTACCTGCCCAGGTGAGCAGTTACCTGCAGATGGCCGACTGGCTGTAGGTGTGTGTTACCTGTCTCAGGTGTGTCCCAGGTGAGCAGTTACCTGCCCAGGTGAGCAGTTACCTGCAGATGGCCGACTGGCTGTAGGCGGGCCCCTCGGTGGCCGTCAGCGCCTGCCCCACCTGTGTCTGGGTCAGGCCCAGCGAGAGCCGCCGCAGTTTGAAGTTCTTGGCGAATTCCCGGATCTCCTCCAGGTTGATCCCGTCCTCCTCCGCCCCGGGGGGCGCGGGGGGCTCTGGGGGGGCACGGGGGGGGACCCTCTGCCAGGGACCCTCTGCCAGGGACCCAAATCCCTCTGCCCAGGGACCCCAAATCCCAAAATCCCTCTGCCCAGGGACCCCAAATCCCTCTGCCCAGGGACCCTCTGCCAGGGACCCCAAATCCCAAAATCCCTCTGCCAGGGACCCCAAATCCCTCTGCCCAGGGACCCCAAATCCCTCTGCCCAGGGACCCCAAATCCCCAAATCCCTCTGCCCCCGAGATCCCAGACCCCAATATCCCTCTGCTCAGGGATCCCAGACCCCAATATCCTTCTGCCAGGGACCCCAAATCCCAAAATCCCTCTGCCAGGGACCCCAATCCCTGTTATCCCTCTGCCCAGGGACCCCAAATCCCAATATCCCTCTCCAAGGGATCCCAGACCCCAGAATCCCTCTGCCCGGGACCCCAAATCCCAAAATCCCTCTCCCAGGGACCCCAGACCCCAAAATCCCTCTGCCAGGGATTCCAGACCCCGATATCCCTCTCCCAGGGACCCCAAATCCCAAAAGCCCTCTCCCAGGGACCCCAGACCCCTCCCAGTGGGTCCCAGTCCCCATCATCCCTCTCCCAGTCCCCATTATCCCTCTCCCAGTCCCCGTTATCCCCGTCCCAGTGCTCCCAGTGCTCCCAGTGCTCCCAGTCTGGCACTCACTGGCCACCAGCTGGCTGACCGTGGGGGTCTCGGGGCCGGCCGGGGGGGTCGGGGCCACCTTGGCCCCCGGGCTGGGGGTGCCCCCGGCGGGGGCGGGTTGGATGGGCTGGACCTGGGGGGGACAGACCCAAACTGGGACCCCCCGAGCCGGGACTGGGGCCGGGGGGACACTGGGGGCACTGGGAGGGGCACTGGGGGCACTGGGAGGGGCACTGGGGGGCACTGGGGGCACTGGGGGAACTGGGGGCACTGGGGGGGCACTGGGGGCACTGGGGGGGGCACTGGGAGGGGCACTGGGGGCACTGGGAGGGGCACTGGGGGGCACTGGGGGCACTGGGAGGGGCACTGGGGGGCACTGGGGGGGCACTGGGAGGGGCACTGGTGGGGGCACTGGGGGAACTGGGGGCACTGGGGGTCCCACTGGGGACATTGGGGGCACTGGGAGGGGCACTGGGGGCACTGGGGGGGCACTGGGGGCACTGGGGGCACTGGGAGGGGCACTGGGGGTCCCACTGGGGGCACTGGGAGGGGCACTGGGGGCACTGGGGGGGCACTGGGAGGGGCACTGGGAGTCCCACTGGGAGTCCCACTGGGGGCACTGGGAGGGGCACTGGGGGCACTGGGAGGGGCACTGGGAGGGGCACTGGGGGCACTGGGGGCACTGGGGGTCCCACTGGGGGCACTGGGGGCACTGGGGGTCCCACTGGGGGTCCCACTGGGGGTACTGGGTGACCATGGGGCACGAGGGGGCACCTGGGGGTGCTCTGGGGGTCCCAAAACCACGCAAGGGGGTCCCAAAGGTGTCCTGGGCATGGGGCCCCATCCCAGGGGGGCTCCTGTGTTCCCCAAACCACCTGTCGAGGACCCAAAGGTGCTCAGGTGCCCCCAAATCCACCTGTCCGGGTCCCAAAGGTGTTTGGGGGTCCCCAAACCCACCTGTCCGGGTCCCAAAGGTGCTCAGGGGGCTCCTGAAGCCACGGGGAGGGTCCCAAAGGTGCTCGGGGGGGGTCCCAAAGCCACCCCGAGGGTCCCAAAGCCCCGTGGCCGTGACACACCTCGGTCTGGGGGGGGCTCAGGGTTCACCTTGTTCTTGGGGGGGTCTCAGGGGGGCTCAGAGGGGTCCCCAGGGAGCGCGGGGGGTCGAGGCTCACCTCGCTCTTGGTGGGGGGCCGGGGGATCTCGGGGGGTCTTGGAGGGGGTTTTGGGGGGTCTCGGGGCTCACTTTGCTCTTGATGGGGGTCTCGGGGGGGTCTCGGGGGGGTCTCAGGGGTCTCAGGGGGTCTCAAGGGGCTCAGGGCTCACCTCACCCTTGACGGGGGTCTTGGGGGGGTTCTCAGGAAGCTCAGGGCTCATCTCACTCTTGATGGGGCTCTTGGGGGTCTCAGGGGGTCTCGGGGGGTCTCGGGCGGGCTCAGGGTTCACCTCGTTCTTGAGGGGGCTCGGGGGGCTTCGAGGGGTTCCCAGGGAGCTCAGGGCTCACCTCGCCCTTGACGGGGCTCTCAGGGGGTCTTGGGGGGTCTCAGGGCTCACCTCGCTCTTGACGGGGGTCTCGGGGGGTCTCGGGGGGCCTTGGGGGGTCTCGGGGGGGTCTCAGGGGTTTCAGGGGGTCTCGGGGGGTCTCAGGGCTCACCTCGCTCTTGACGGGGGTCTCGGGGGGTCTCAGGGGTCTCGGGGGGTCTCAAGGGGCTCAGGGCTCACCTCACCCTTGATGGGGGTCTCAGGGGGCCTCAGGGGTTTCAAGGCTCGTCTCACTCTTGACGGGGGTCTCGGGGGGTCTCGGGGCTCACCTCGCTCTTGACGGGGATCTCGGGGGGTCTCGGGGGGTCTCAGGGGTCTCGGGGGGTCTCGGGGCTCACCTCGCTCTTGACGGGGGTCTCGGGGGGGCCGCCCTTCTTGCCGGGGGTGGGCGCGGCGGGGGCGGCGCTGACGGTGGCCGCGGTGGCCACGCCGGTGGCCACTCCGGTGGCGAGCGTGGCGATCACCTGGCCCTGCGCGTTCAGCAGCAGCTGCGGCGTCACCGGGGTCACCTGCAGGCTCGGGGGGGGCGGCGCGGGGGGGGCCGCGGCCACCCCGGGGGGGGCCACGACCCACGGCAGAGTCCCGATCACCTGGGGGGGACACAGAGGTGGGGGGGACACCGAGATGGGGGGGGCCGATCACCTGGGGGGGACATAGAGGTGGGGGGGACACAGAGGTGGGGGGGACACAGAGATGGGGGGGGCCGATCACCTGGGGGGGGACATAGAGGTGGGGGGGACACAGAGGTGGGGGACCCGATCACCTGGGGGGGGGACAGAGGTGGGGGGGACACAGAGATGGGGGGGGGCGGAAACACCCGGCCTGGGGCAGGGGGGACACACCGGGAGCAACCGGGACCCCCCCGAATGGGACAAGAGGGGCACCGGGACCCCCCGGATTGGGCACAAGGGGCACTGAGACCCTCCAGATGTGACACAAGGGACACTGGGACCCCCCTGGATGTGACACAAGGGGCACTGGGACCCCCTGGATGGGACAAAAGGGGCACTGGGACCCCCCTGGATGGTCACACAGGGCACTGGAACCTCCCAAATGGGACAAATGGGACACTGGGACCCCCTGGATGGGACAAAAGGGGTATTGGGACCCCCCAGATGGGACACTGGGACCCCCTGGATGGTCACACCCTCCCCCCTGCCCCAGGAGTCCCCCAGGGGTCCTCAAATTCCCAAATCCAGGCCCTGGAATCTGCCCAAAGTGGAGCTGCAGGTGAGGGGGGGGGGATTGGGAAACTGGGCAGGGATTGTGTGCAGGGAAAGGGGGCTGGGATCTGATCCAGGGAAACTGAGGCTGGAATTCTGGTCCAGGGAAACTGAGCCTGGGATTGTGTCCAGGGAAAGTGAGGCTGGAAACTTCTCCAGGGAAACTGAGGCTGGGATTGTGTGCAGAGAAACTGAGGCTGGAAGCTTCTCCAGTTAAACTGAGGCTGGAATTTTGTCCAGGGAAACTGAGGCTGGAATCTAGTCCAGGGAAACTTCTCCAGGGAAACTGAGGCTGGAATCTCACACAGGGAAACTGAGGCTGGAATCTTATCCAGAGAAACTCAGGCTGGGATCTCATAAAGGGAAACTGAGACTGGAATCTGGTGCAGGGAAACTTCTCCAGGGAAACTGAGGCTGGGACTGTGTCCAGGGAAAGTGGGGCTGGAATCTGATCCAGGGAAACTGAGGCTGGAATCCAGTCCAGGGAAACTGAGGCTGGGATCTTATCCAGGGAAACTGAGGCTGGGATCCTGCTTGGGGAAACAGCCTGGGATTGTGCCTGGGAAAAGCAAGGCTGGGATCCTGCCCAGGGAAACTCAGGCTGGGATCTCATACAGGGAAACTGAGGCTGGAATCTGGTCCAGGGAATCTTGTCCAGGGAAACTGAGGCTGGACTCGGGACCAGGGAAGTTGGGATGTGGCCCCGGGCTCCGTGTGACCCCAGGGTGTGACCCCAGGGTGTGACCCCAGGATGTGACCCCGGGATGTGTCCATGGGATGTGTCCCTGGGATGTGTCCATGGGATGTGTCCATGGGATGTGTCCATGGGATGTGACCCCAGGATGTGTCCCTGGGATGTATCCCCGGGATGTGTCCATGGGATGTGACCCTGGGATGTGACCCTGGGATGTGACCCCAGGATGTGTCCCTGGGATGTGTCCCCGGGATGTGTCCATGGGATGTGTCCCTGGGATGTGACCCCAGGATGTGTCCCCAGGATGTGTCCCCGGGATGTGTCCATGGGATGTGTCCATGGGATGTGACCCCAGGATGTGTCCATGGGATGTGACCATGGGATGTGACCCTGGGATGTGACCCCAGGGTGTGACTCCAGGGTGTGTCCCTGGGATGTGTCCCCGGGATGTGTCCATGGGATGTGTCCATGGGATGTGACCCCGGGATGTGTCCCTGGGATGTATCCCCGGGATGTGTCCATGGGATGTGACCCCGGGATGTGACCCTGGGATGTCCCTGGGATGTGACCCCAGGATGTGACCCCAGGATGTGTCCCTGGGATGTGTCCCCGGGATGTGTCCATGGGATGTGTCCCTGGGATGTCCCCAGGATGTGTCCCTGGGATGTCCCCGGGATGTGTCCCCGGGATGTGTCCATGGGATGTGACCCTGGGATGTGTCCCTGGGATGTGTCCCCGGGATGTGTCCCCAGGATGTGTCCCCAGGATGTGTCCCCGGGATGTGTCCATGGGATGTGTCCATGGGATGTGTCCATGGGATGTGACCCCAGGATGTGTCCCTGGGATGTGACCCCAGGATGTGCCTCCCGCATTCCTGTGGCCCCCAGGACGTGTCCCCCGGGCCGGGCTGGGCCCGTCCCATCCTTACTAAACTGGAGTGATTAACCCGTCCTTAATAAACCAGAGTGATTAACCCATCCTTACTAAAACAGAATAATTAACCCGTCCTTAATAAACCGGAATAATTAACCTGTCCTTAATAAACCAGAGTGATTAACCCGTCCTTACTAAACCGGAGTGATTAACCCGCAGTAATTAACCCATCCTTGCTAAGCCGGAGTGATAAACCCGCAGTAATTAACCCGTCCTTGCTAAGCCGGAGTGATTAACCCGCAGTAATTAACCTGTCCTTACTAAGCTGGAGTGATAAACCCGTGGTAATTAACCTGTCCTTACTAAGTTGGACTCATTAACCCGCGGTAATTAACCTGTCCTTACTAAGCTGGACTCATTAACCCGCGGTAATTAACGCGTCCTTGCTAAACCGGAGTGATTAACCCGCGGTAATTAACCCGTCCTTGCTAAGCTGGACTAATTAACCCGCGGTAATTAACCCGTCCTTACTAAACCGGACTAATTAACCCGCAGTAATTAACCCATCCTTGCTAAGCCGGACTAATTAACCCGCGGTAATTAACCCGTCCTTGCTAAGCCGGACTAATTAACCCGCGGTAATTAGCGCGTCCTTACGATGCCGGGGTTAAAGGCCAGGCCGGCGAGCGGGGCCTGCAGGGTCAGGGGGGTCTGCGCTGCCCCCGCGGGCTCCTTCGGGGGGGTGGGCGCCGGGGGGGGCTGCGGCAGCAGCGGGGGCTGCCCGGGGGGCGGGGGGGGGGGCCCGGGGCGCCGGGACCGCCGGGACGGCCGGGAGGGGGCTCAGCACGGCGGCGGCTGCGGAGAGAGGGGACAGCGTCAGTGGGGGACAGCGGGGGGGGACAGAGCCCTGAACACCCCTGAGTGACCCCCCTGAACACCTGAACCACACCTGAACCACCACTGAACACCCCCGAGTGAGCCCTGAACACCTGAACCAACCCTGAACCCCTGAACACCCCCCGAGTGACCCCCCTGAACACCTGAACCACCCCTGAACACCCCCCGAGTGACCCTTGAACACCCCGGAGTGATCCTGAGCACCTAAACCACACCTGAACACCCCGGAGTGCCCCCCCTGAACACCTAAACCACATCTGAACCACCCCTGAACACCCCGGAGTGACCCCTGAACACCTAAACCACCCCTGAACACCCCGGAGTGACCCCTGAACACCTAAACCACACCTGAACACCCCTGAACACCCCCCGAGTGACCCCCCTGAACACCTGAACCACACCTGAACACCCCCCGAGTGACCCTTGAACA
The DNA here is from genome assembly GCF_025592945.1 of Manacus candei. Classification (NCBI taxonomy): domain Eukaryota; kingdom Metazoa; phylum Chordata; class Aves; order Passeriformes; family Pipridae; genus Manacus; species Manacus candei. The sequence continues at coordinate 37,579 of NW_026138303.1, forward strand.
CCCCGGAGTGATCCTGAGCACCTAAACCACACCTGAACACCCCGGAGTGCCCCCCCTGAACACCTAAACCACCCCTGAACCACCACTGAACCTCCCCTGAACACCCCCGGAGTGACCCCTGAACACCTAAACCACACCTGAACACCCTCCCGAGTGACCCCTGAACACCTAAACCACCCCTGAACCACCCCTGAACACCCCCGGAGTGACCCCTGAGAACCTGAACCACACCTGAACCCCTGAACACCCCCCGAGTGCCCCCCCTGAACACCTAAACCACACCTGAACCACCTCTGAACACCCCCCGAGTGCCCCCCCTGAACACCTAAACCACATCTGAACACTCCTGAACACCCCGGAGTGCCCCCCCCGAACACCTAAAGCACACCTGGATACCCCTGAACACCCCGGAGTGACCCCTGAACACCTAAACCACACCTAAACCACCCCTGAACACCCCCTGAGTGCCCACTGAACACCTAAACCACCCCTGAACACTCCGGAGTGTCCCCTGCACACCTGAGCTACCCCTGAACCCCCCTGACTGCCCCCTGCACTCCTAAACCACCCCTGAACACTCCTGAACACCCCGGAGTGACCCCTGAACACCTAAACTACCCCTGAACACACCCGGAGTGATCCTGAGCACCTAAACCACACCTGAACCCCTGAACACCCCCTGAGTGCCCCCTGCACACCTAAACCACCCCTGAACCCCCCCCTGAGTGCCCCCTGCACACCTAAACCACCCCTGAACCCCCCCCTGAGTGCCCCCTGCACACCTGAGCTACCCTTGAACCCCCCTGAGTGCCCCCTGCACTCCTAAACCACCCCTGAACCCATGAACACCCCCAACTGCCCCCTGCACACCTACACCGGGGGGACCCCGGGGAGACCCCCAATCCCCCCTGACTGCCCTGACTGCCCCCTGCACACCTACACGGGGGGGACCCCGAATCCCCCCAGTCCTGCCCTGACTGCTCCCCCCCCCCCTACACTGGGGGGACCCCGAACCCCCCCTGAGAGCCCCCCCCCACCTACCCTGGGGGGGCACCCGGGGCACCCCAAAACCTCCCTGCCCCCCACCCGGTCCTGCCCTGACTGCCCCCCCCAACACCTACATCGGGGGGGCACCCCGGGCGCCCCAAAACCTCCCTGGACACACCTGGGACAGGTCCAGGGTCCCTCAGGGCACCCCCGTGGGGGTTGATCACCCCCCATCACCTGCAGGTGTGTCCCCCCCCTTGGGGAACCTCACCTGCTGTGGGAGGGGCCACACCTGGACCCCGAATCTACATCAGGGGTCACACCTGGGACCCCGAATCTACATCAGGGGTCACACCTGGGACCCCAAATCTGCACCAGATACTACACCTGGACCCCAAATCTACATCAGGGGTCACACCTGGGACCCCAAATCTGCACCAGGTACTGCACATGGAGCCCCAAATCTGCACCAGGGGCCACACCTGGAGCCCCAAATCCATACCAGGTACCACACCTGGAGCCCCAAATCTACATCAGGTACCACACCTGGAGCCCCAAATCTACATCAGGTACCACACCTGGAGCCCCAAATCTGCACCTTCTGCCACATCTTGAGCCCCAAATTTGCATCATGTAGCACACCTGGAGCCCCAAATCTTCAGCAGATCCTGCATTTGGAGCCCCAGGGGCCACACCTGGAACCCCAAATCTGCACCAGATACTACACCTGGAGCCCCAAATCTGCACCAGGGGTCACACCTGGAACCCCAAATCTACATCAGGTACCACACTGGGAGCCCCAAATCTACACCAGGTGTCACACCTGGAGCTCCAAATCTCGAGCCCCAAACCTCCACCAGATCCTGCCTCTGGAGCCCCAAATCTGCCCCAGGGGCCACACCTGGAGCCCCAAATCTCTACCAACACCTGGAACCCCAAATCTACATCAGGTATCACACCTGGAAACCCAAATCTACATCAGGTATCACACCTGGAAACCCAAATCTACATCAGGGGCCACACCTGGAGCCCCACATGTAGAGCATGTGGCTCACCTGGAGCCCCAAATCAACACCTTTTATATCCCAATTCTCCAAATTCAGGACCTCTCCTGCATTCAGGTGCCACACCTGGAGCCCCAAATGTGCACCTTCTGCCACAGCACGAGCCCCAAATCTGCACCTTTTATACTCCAGTTCCCCAAACTCAGACCTCTCCTGCATTCAGGTGTCACATCTGGAGCCCCAAATCCACACCAGGTACCACATCTCGAGCCCAAAATCTGTACCAGATGCTCTACCTGGAGCCCCAAATCTGCACCAGGTACCACATCTTGAGCCCCAAATCTGCAGCCCCAAATCCCCACCACATACTGGATTTGGAGTCCCAAATGTGCATCAGATACTACACCTGGAGCCCCAAATCCACACCAGGTACCACACCTGGAACCCCAAATCCACACCAGGCACCACACCTGGAGCCCCAAATCCACACCAGGGGCCACACCTGGAACCCCAAATCTGCATCAGATACCACACCTGGAGCTCCAAATCTCAAGCCCCAAATCTCCACCACATCCTGCATTTGGAGCCCCAAATCTACACCAGGTGCCACCCCTGGAGCCCCAAATCTGCACCTTCTGCCACATCTCAAGACCTAAATCTGCAGCCCCAAATCTCCACCAGATACTAAACCTGCAGCCCCAAATCTGCCTCATTTGCCACATCTCGAGCCCCCAACCTCCAGCAGGTTCTGCCTTTGGAGCCCCAAATCTGCACCAGATACTGCACCTGGAGCCCCAAATCTGCACCTTCTGCCACATCTCGAGCCCCAAATCTTGGGACCCGAATCTACACCAGATATTGTAGTTGGAGCCCCAAATCTGCATCATGGGCCACCCCTGGAGCCCCAAATCTTGAGCCCCAAATCTGTATCAGATACTACACCTGGAGCCCCAAATCTATGCCCTTCATACTCCAATTCCCCAAATTCAGGACCTCTCCTGCATTCAGGTGCCACACCTGGAGCCCCAAATCTCAAGGCCTAAATCTCCAGCAGATCCTGCATTTGGAGCCCCAAATCTGCATCAGATACCACACCTGGATCACCAAATCTACACCAGGGATCACCCCTGGAGCCCCAAATCTCGAGCCCCAAACTTCCAGCAGGTACTGCCTCTGGAGCCCCGAATGTGCACCACACACTTCACCTGGAGCCCCAAATCTGCACCTTCTGCCACATCTCGAGCCCCAAATCTGCATCAGGTACCACATCTGGAACCCCAAATCTGCAGCAGATACTGCACCAGGAGCCCCAAATCTGCAGCAGGGGCCACACCTGGAGCCCCAAATCTGCACCTTCTGCCACATCTTGAGCCCCAAATCTCCACCAGGTACTGCATTTGGAGCCCCAAATCTACAACGGGGGCCACCCCTGGAGTCCCAGATCTGCATCTTCTGCCACATCTCAAGCCCTAAATCTGCAGCCCCAAATCTCCACCAGATACTAAACCTGCAGCCCCAAATCTGCACCTTCTGCCACCCCTGGGCCCCCAAATCTCGAGCCCCAGATCTCCACGAGATCCTGCATTTGGAGCCCCAAATCTGCACCAGATACAACACTTGGAGCCCCAAACCTACACCTTTTATATTCCAATTCCCAAAATGCAGGAGTTCTCCTGCATTCAGGTGCCACACCTGGAGCTCCAAATCTGCATCAGGGGGCACACCTGGAGCCCCAAATCTGCATCAGATACTACACCTGGAACCCCAAATCTACATCCTGTGCCACCCCTGGAGCCCCAAATCTGCACTTTCTGCCACACCTGGAAGCCCCAAATCTGCCCCAGGGGCCACCCCTGGAGCCCCAAATGTGCCCCAGGGGCCACACCTGGAACCCCAAATCTACACCTTCTACCACATCTTGAGCCCTAAATCTTGAGCCCCAAATCTGCACCAGATTCTGCATTTGGAGACCCAAATCCACACCAGGTATCACACCTGGAGCCCCAAATCTGCATCAGATACCACACCTGGAGCCCCAAATCTCGAGCCCCAGATCTGCACCAGACCCTGCATTTGGAGCCCCAAATCTGCACCAGGTACCACACCTGGAACCCCAAATCTACATCAGGTACCACACTGGGAGCCCCAAATCTACACCAGGTGTCACACCTGGAGCCCCAAATGTGCCCCAGGGGTCACACCTGGAACCCCAAATCTGCACCTTCTGCCACATCTTGAGCCCTAAATCTTGAGCCCCAAATCTGCCCCAGATTCTGCATTTGGAGACCCAAATCCACACCAGGTATCCCACCTGGAGCCCCAAATCTGCATCAGATACCACACCTGGAGCCCTAAACCTGCACCAGGTACTGCACCTGGAGCCCCAAATCTGCATCAGACACCACACCTGGAGCCTCAAATCTGCACCTTCTGCCACCCCTGGAGCCCCAAATCTCGAGCCCCAGATCTGCCCCAGACCCTGCATGTGGAGCCCCAGATCTGCCCCAGGCCCTGCATTCAGAGCCCCAGATCTGCCCCAGATCCTGCATTTGGAGCCCCAGATCTGCCCCAGACCCTGCATGTGGAGCCCCAGACGTGCCCCAGATCCTGCATGTGGAGCCCCAGATGTGCCCCAGATCCTGCATTCGGGGCCCCAGATCTGCCCCAGACCCTGCATGTGGAGCCCCAAACGTGCCCCAGACCCTGCATGTGGAGCCCCAAACGTGCCCCAGACCCTGCGTTTGGAGCCCCAAACATGCCCCAGATCCTGCATGTGGAGCCCCAGATCTGCCCCAGACCCTGCATGTGGAGCCCCAAACGTGCCCCGGCTCCTCCTGCCGCCCTGCCCGGGCCGGGGTTACCTGCCAGGCTGGCGACGGGCGGTTTGAGGAGTCCCGGCAGCGCGGCCAGCGTTGCTGTGGGGATTGTCACCACGAGCGCGGGCTGGGCTGGCAGCGGCCCCGCCACCTGACCTGCAACACTGATGGGGATAAGAAGAGGTTGAGTAACTGTCCCTGCCGGAACCATTACTCCCGTCACACCCGTGGCTAAGCTTTCCTGAGCCAACACCTGCGGAGAGAGATGAGAGTTGAAAAGAGAGAAGACAGAACATCAACGCCCGGGCAAAAGCAGCGCGCGGGGACAACCCCCAGCCCCCCACCCCAAAAACGGGACCCCCCCGGGGACAAACCCCCCCAGCCCCACACCCCAAAAACGGGACCCCCCCCCCGGGGCCAAACCCCCCCAGCCCCACACCCCAAAAACGGGAACCCCCCCGGGGACAAACCCCCCCAACCCCACACCCCAAAAACGGGAACCCCCCCGGGGACAAACCCCCCCAGCCCCACACCCCAAAAACGGGAACCCCCCCGGGGACAAACCCCCCCAGCCCCACACCCCAAAAACGGGAACTCCCCCGGGGACAAACCCCCCCAGCCCCCCCCCAGTGAGCCCGCGGCGGGGAGGGGCACGGGGAGACCCTCTGGGGGGGTTGGGGACGATAAAGGGGGTGCCCCTCTTAGCTGGAGACCCCCCCGCCCCGTGGGGAGATGGGGGGGACAAAGGGGGGCCCCCTGAGCTGCTCTGGGGGGGGATAAAGGGGGATCCCCCTTAGCTGGAGACCCCCCCCCCTCTGCGGGGAGATGGGGGGGGAACTCCGTTAAGGGGGGGTACCTTGGGGTCTGGGGGGGGATAAAGGGGGATCCCCCTTTCCTGGCAACCCCTCCTCTGTGGGGAGATGGGGGGGGCTCTGGGGGGGCTCTGGGGGGGGCTCTGGGGTCCCTCCCCCCTCCCGGGTCTGTGGAGACCCTTCTGTGTGTGGCCCCCCCTCCCCCGGCCCCCCCTCCCCGCGGGGCCGTGGGGGGGACACGGGGGGATCCCCCCTCACCCGGCGACCCCCCCACCCCCCGGGGGTCCCCCCGTCCCTGTCCCGTGTCCCCATTTACCTGCGGGGGGGCCTGCAGGGCCAGCTGGGGCACGGGGGGCGGCCCCGGGGGGGGCACCGGGGGGGGCGACGCTGGGGCCACTTTGGGCTGACCTGGGGGGGACACAGGGGGGGTCAGGGGGGCGGGGGGACCCCAAATTCTGCCCCCCCGGGGAAGGTACACCCCCACAGGGTGAGGGGGGCGGGGGGACCCCAAATTCTGTCCCCCCGGGGAAGGGACACCCCCCATACAGTGTGGGGGTGAGGGGACCCCAAATTCTGCCCCCCCGGGGAAGGGACACCCCCACAGGGTGAGGGGGGCGGGGGGACCCCAAATTCTGCCCCCCCCCCGGGGAAGGGACACCCCCACAGGGTGAGGGGGTGAGGGGACCCCAAAATCTGCCCCCCCAGGGAAGGGACACCCCCCACACAGTGTGGGGGTGAGGGGACCCCAAATTCTGCCCCCCCGGGGAAGGGACACCCCCACAGGGTGAGGGGGGCGGGGGGACAGGGGAGGGGACAGGAATGGGACAGGGAGGGGACAGAAAAAGGGGGGACCCGTGACAGGACAGGGGACAGGACAGGGGACAGGGGAGGGGACACGGGGCAGGACCAGGGGAGGGGCTCAGGGGCACCCAGGGAATGACCCCGGGCAGGACAATCCGGGGGCACCCCACGAACGTTCCCTGGAATGGGGGTCTCTCACCTGCCACCTCCCCTCCGGTCGAGTTCGGGGTGCTGGGGGGACCCTCCTCCCCCCCGGGGGGGCCCCCCTGTCCGGGGGCTCCCCCCGCCCCCCCCCCGGCGGTTTTGGGGTCCCCCTGGGCCGGGAGGGGGGTGTCCACCCCCACCTCCAGCACCCGGATGGTCTCGTGGCCGGACATGACGATCACCTGCAGAGAGACCCCAAAATCAGCCCGGGGGGTCCCCCAAAATCAGCCCGGGGCTGTGTCCCCCAAAATCAGCCCGGGGGTGTCACCCCCAAAATCACCTCGTGGGTGTCCCCCCCCAAAATCAGCTCAGGGGTGTGTCCCCCAAAATCTGCTCGAGGTGACTCCCCCAAAATCAGCTCAGGGTGCCCCCCAAAATCAGCCCGGGGGTGTCCCCTCCCTCTGGCTGCCCCCCCAGGAGTCCCCCCACCCCCCGGGGCTGTTTTGGGGTGCAGAGCTCCCCTGGAGGGAGGGCTGGGGGGTCACAGCCCCCCCAACTCTGGGGCACCCACAGGTGAGACCCCGAGAGGGTGAAATGCTGCAGCCCCCCCAAAACAGGGTCTGTACCCCAAAAACAGGGTCTGTACCCCAAAACTGGGCCTGTAGCCCCTAAACAGGGCCTGTACCCCAAAAACAGGGTCTGTACCCCAGAAACGGGATCTGTACCCCAAAAACAGGGTCTGTACCCCAAAACAGGGTCTGTACCCCAGAAACGGGATCTGTACCCCAAAAACAGGGTCTGTACCCCAAAACAGGGTCTGTACCCCAGAAACGGGATCTGTACCCCAAAAACAGGGTCTGTACCCCAAAACAGGGTCTGTACCCCCAAAACAGGGCTGGTACCCCAAAACAGGGCTGGTACCCCAAAACAGGGTCTGTACCCCAAAACTGGGCCTGTACCCCAAAACAGGGTCTGTACCCTAAAAACAGGGTTAGCACCCCAAAACCAGGGCTGGCACCCCAAAACAGGGCCTGTACCCCAAAATGAGGCTGGCACCCCAAAACCACGGACTGTAACACCCAAACATGGACTGTACCCCCAAACAGATCCAGAAACCCCCAAAACAGACCCTGCACCCCAAAACAGACCCTGCACCTCCCAAACAAACCCTGCACACCCAAAACAGACCCTGAACCCCCAAAACCAGACCCTGAACCCCACAACAGACCCTGCACCCCAAAACAGACTCTGAACCCCCCAAACAGACCCTGCACCCCCAAAACAGACCCTGCACCCCAAAACTGACCCTGAACCCCAAAACAGACCCTGAACCCCAAAAACAGACCCTGAACCCCAAAACAGACCCTGCACCCCAAAACTGAGCCTGCACCCCAAAAACAGACCCGGCACCCCAAAACAGACCCTGCACCCCAAAAACAGACCATGAACCCCAAAACAGACCCGGCACCCCAAAACAGACCCTGAACCCCAAAACCAGCCCCAGGATCCCCAAAACAGACCCTGCACCCCAAAACAGACCCTGAACCCCCCAAAACAAACCCAGCACCCCCAAACTGACTCAGCACCCCAAAACACACTCTGAACCCCAAAACAGACCCAGGAAGCCCCAAACAGACCCTGAACCCTGAAAACAGACCCTGCACCCCAAAAACAGACCCAGGAACCCACAAACAGACCCTGAACGCTGAAAACAGACCCTGCACCCCCAAAATAGTCCCTACACCCCAAAACCAGACCCTGAACCCTGAAAACAGACCCTGCACCCGAAAACCAGCCCCAGGATCCCCCAAAACAGACCCTGCACCCCCAAAACAGACCCTACACCCCAAAGACAGAATCTGTACCCCAAAACCAGACCCGGAATGCCCCAAAACAGACTCTGAACCCCAAAAATAGACCCAGCACTCCCAAAAACAGACCCTGCACCCCCAAACAGACTCCATACCCCCCAAAACAGAATCTGCACCCCCAAACAGACCCCATACCCCCCAAACAGCCCCTGCACCCCAAAACAGACCCCATACTCCCCAAACAGCCCCCGCACCCCAAAACCAGCCCCAGGATCCCCCCAAACAGCCCCTGCACCCCAAAACAGACCCCAAACCCCAAAACCAGACCCTGCACCCCCCAAACAGACCCTGCACCCCAAACAGCCCCTGAACCCCCAAACAGACCCCATACCCCCCAAACAGACCCTGCACCCCAAACAGCCCCTGAACCCCCAAACAGACCCCATACCCCCCAAACAGCCCCCGCACCCCAAAACCAGCCCCAGGACCCCCCAAACAGCCCCCGCCCCCCAAAACCAGCCCCATTCCCCCCAACCAGCCCCCGCCCCCCAACCCCCCCGTACCTGCTCGTTGACCGTCAGCAGCGGCTCCGGGGGCTGCCCGGGCCGGGGGTCCATGCTGGGGGCACGGGGGGGGCACGGGGTCACTCCTGCCACATCCTGGGGGGACAGGGGGGGTCACCACCGGGGACGGGTTTGGGGGTCCGCAGAGGGACAGGGAGGGGCTGTCACCATGAGGGGACGGGTTTGGGGGTCCCCGAGGGGACAAGGAACCACCCAGGGAGGGGTTGGGGGGGCCCCAGGAGGGGTTTGGGGGTCCCCAGGAGGACAGGGACGGGCTGTCACCTCCTGGGGACAAGTTTGGGGGTCCCCAGGATGGGTTTGGGGGTCCCCAGTGGGACAAGGATGGGGTGTCACCATGAGGGGATGGGTTTGGGGGTCACAAAGGGGACAGGGAGGGGCTGTCACCTCCTGGGGAGGGGTTTGGGGGTACCCAGGGGGGGTTTGGGGGGTCCCTAGGGGGACAGGGATGGGCTGTCACCTCCTAGGGGTGGGTCTGGGGGTCACAAAGGGGACAGGGACGGGCTGTCACCATCTAAGGACAGGTTTGGGGGTGCCCAGGAGGGGCTTGGGGGTCCCCAGGACGGGTTTGGGGGTCCCTAGGGGGACAGGGATGGGCTGTCACCTCCTAGGGATGGGTTTGGGGGTCACAAAGGGGACAGGGACAGGCTGTCGCCTCCTGGGGAGGGGTTTGGGGGTCCCCAGGAGGGGTTTGGGGGTCCCCAGGGGGACAAGTCGGTTCTTGGGGTCCCTCTCAGCCCCTTTGAACACCCCAAAAACCACCTAAAAACCTAAACCCTAAAACTGGGACCCCAAACTGGGACCAGGACCCCAAACTGGGACTGGGACCCCGAACTGGGATCCCAAACTGGAACTGGGACCCCAAACTGGGACCCCAAACTGAGACTGGGACCCCAAAGTGAAACTGGGACCCCAAACTGAGACTGGGACCCCAAACTGGGACCCCAAACTGGGACTAGGACTGGGACCCTAAACTGGAACTGGGACCCCAAACTGGAACTGGGACCCTAAAATGGAACTGGGACCCCAAACTGGGACTGGGATCCTGAACTGGAACTGGGACCCCAAACTGGAACTGGGACCTCAAACTGAAACTGGGACACCAAACTGGGACTGGGACTGGGACCCTGAACTGGGACTGGGACCCCGAACTGGGATCCCAAACTGGAACTGGGACCCCAAACTGGAACTGGGACCCCAAACTGGAACTGGAACCCCAAACTGGGCCTGGGACCCCAAACTGGGACTGGGACCCCGAATGGAAAGGGGAAAGGGGAAGGGGGAAGGGAATCCCGCGGGGTTTGGGGTCCCGGGGACTCACCCCCCGTTTGCTCCGGGCTGAGGGACCCTCCTGCAGGACACGGGGCCGGGGGGGCTCCTGCGCCCCGGGACGGGCTCCAAGCTCTGGCTTTGGGGCTCCCGAGTTTTGGGGCTCCCGAGTTTTGGGGCTCTGGCTTTGGGGGCTCCTGAGTTTTGGGGCTCCGGCTCTCGGGGTTTCAGCCTTCCCGGGTTTCAGAGTTCCAGGTTTCAGGGTTCCCAGGTTTCTGGGTTCTGGCTTTCTGGGATTCCAGGCTCTGGCTCTCTGGGTTTCTCAGTTCCCAGGTTTCAGGGTTCCTAGGATTCAGAATTCCCAGGTTTCAGAATTCCCAGGTTTCCAGGCTCTGGCTCTCTGGGTTTTGGAGTTCCTGGGTTTCAGAGTTCCCAGGTTTCAGGGTTCCCAGGATTCCGAGCTCTGGCTCTCTGGATTTTGGGGCTCCCAGGTTTTGGGGCTCTGGCTCTCTGGGATTCAGCGTTCCCAGGTTTCAGGGTTCCCAAGTTTCACGCTTCCCAGGTTTCTGGGTTCTGGCTCTCTGGGTTTCCTGGCTCCAGCTCTCCGGAATTCCGTGCTCCAGCTCTCCGGGGTTCTGGGCTCCCAGATTTCAGGGCTCTGGCTCTCTGGGATTTCTGGCTCTCCAGGTTTCAGCGTTCCCAAGTTTCAGGGTTCCCAAGTTTCAGGTTCCCAAGTTTCAGGGTTCCCAAGTTTCAGGGTTCCCGAGTTTCAGCGTTCCCAAGTTTCAGGGTTCCCAAGTTTCAGGGTTCCCAAGTTTCAGGGCTCCCAAGTTTCAGGGTTCCCAAGTTTCAGGGCTCTGGATCTCCAGGATTCCAGGCTCTGGTTCTCTGCATTTCAGCGTTCCCAGGTTTCAGAGTTCCCGGGTTTCAGAGTTCCCAGGTTTCAGTGTTCCCAGGTTTCAGGACTCCCAGGTTTCAGAATTCCCAGGTTTCAGGGTTCCCAGGTTTCAGGATTCCCAGGTTTTGGGGTTCCAGCTCTCTGGAATTCCATGCTCCGGCTCTCAAGGTTTCAGTGTTCCCAGGTTTCTCAGTTCCCAGGTTTCAGGGCTCTGGATCTCCAGGATTCCAGGCTCTGGCTCTCCAGGTTTCAGAGTTCCCAGATTTCAGTGTTCCCAGGTTTCAGAATTCCCAGGTTTCGGGGTTCCCAGGTTTCTGGGTTCCCAGGTTTTGGGGCTCCGACCTCCGGGGTCCTGGCTCCAGCTCTCTGGAATTCTGTGTTCCAGCTCTCGGGGTCTCTGGGCTCCCAGTTTTCCAGGCTCCCTGGGTTTGGGGGCTCCTGGGTTTCGGGGTTCTCCAGGATTCCGAGTTCAGGGCTCCGGCTCTCCAGGTTTTGGGGTTCCAAGCCCTGGCTCCCTGGATTTCGGGGCTCCTGGGGTTTGGGGCCCTGGTTCTCTGGAATTCTGGGTTCCGGAGTTTCCGGGCTCTGGCTCTCTGGATTTTGGGGCTCCCAGGTTTCAGGGCTGTGGTTCTCTGGAATTCTGGCTCCGGCTCTGGAATTCCATGCTCTGGCTCCCGGGTTTTGGGGTGTCAGGTTCTGGCTCTCTGGGTTTTGGGGTTCCCAGGTTTCAGGGTTCCCAGGTTTCAGGGTAGCAGCTCTCTGGAATTCCGTGCTCTGGCTCTCCAGGTTTCGGGGTTCCCAGGTTTCAGGGTTCCCAGGTTTCAGGGCAGCAGCTCCCTGGAATTCCGTGCTCTGGCTCTCCGGGTTTTGGGGTTCCCAGGTTTCAGGTCTCCAGCTCTCTGGGGTTCCGGCTCTCTGGAATTCTGTGCTCCAGCTCTCTGGATTTTGGGGCTCCTGGGTTTTGGGGCCCCAGGTTTCCGGGTTTCAGGGCTCTGGATCTCCAGGTTTCGGAGCTCTGGCTTTCCGGGGTTCTGGGCTCCCAAGTTTGGCTTTATGGGATTCCAGGCTCTGGCTCTCTGGCTTTTGGGGTTCCCAGGTTTTAGGGCTCCGGCTCTCCAGGTTTTGGGGTTCTGGCCCCAGTTGTCAGGGTTTTGGGGTTCCCGGGCTCTGGCTCTTTGGGTTTTAGGGCTCCCAGGTTTTGGTGTTCTGGCTTTATGGGATTCCAGGCTCTGGCTCTCTGGGTTTTGGGGTTCTGGCCCCAGCTCTCTGGGTGTTGGGGTTCAGGGCTCCAGCTCTCTGGCTTTTGGGGTTCTGGCCCCAGCTCTCTGGGTGTTGGGGTTCCCGGGTTTCAGGCTCTGCCTCTCTGGGTTTTGGGGTTCCCAGGTTTTATTGTTCTGGCTTTATGGGATTCCAGGCTCCGGCTGGAATCTGGGTTTTGGGGTTCCCAGGTTTCAGGGCTCCAGCACTCCGGGTTTTGGGGTTCAGGGCTCCCGCTCTTCAGGTTTTGGGGTTCCGAGCTCCAGCTCTCTGGGTTCTGGGGCTCCCCGGTTTTGGGGTTCCAGTTTTTGGGGTTTTGGGGTTCAGGGCTCCAGCTCTCCGAGTTTTGGGGCTTCAGGCTCTGGCTCTCTGGGTTTTCGGGTTCTCAGGTTTTGGGGCTCCGACTCTCCAGATTTTGGGGTTCTGGATTTGGGGCTCCCAGGTTCCAGGGCTCCGACTCTCTGGCTCTCTGGGTTTTGGGGTTCGGGGCTCCAGCTCTCCAGGTTTTAGGGCTCTGGCTCTCTGGGTTTTGGGGTTCGGGGCTCCAGCCCTGCCGAGCTCCCTCCAGGTTTTTGGGGCTCCCCGGGTTGAACTGGGGGGGACAGAAAAGCTCCAATTTCATCCCAGAACCAACCCCGGGAGCCCCAAGATCCCCCCAAACCCTCCCTCCTCACTCCCAAGGGATGGAGGAGTTCTGGGAAAAGGCGACTCCGGCAGGAGAAGCGGGAAAGGGAAGGGAAGTGTCGGATTTCCTTGGAATCTGGGGCGGCAAAGGGATGGAACCTCCCCATTATCCCCTAAAGGGATGGAACCTCCCTGTTCTCTGTCCCCTAAAGGGATGGAACCTCCCCGTTATCATCCCCTAAAGGGATGGAACCTCCCCCTTATCCCCTAAAGGGATGGAACCTCCCCGTTATCATCCCCTAAAGGGATGGAACCTCCCCGTTATACCCTAAAGGGATGGAACCTCCCCGTTATCATCCCCTAAAGGGATGGAACCTCCCCGTTATTGTCCCCTAAAGGGATGGAACCTCTCTGTTCTCTGTCCCCTCCCCATTCCCTGTCCCTTCCCACTCTCTGTCCCCTCCCCATTCTCTGTCCCCTCCCCACTCCCTGTCCCCTCTCTGTTCTCTGTCCCCTCCCCATTCCCTGTCCCCTCCCCATTCTCTGTCCCCTCCCCACTCCCTGTCCCCTCCCCACTCTCTGTCCCCTCCCCACTCTCTATCCCCTCCCCATTGCCTCTCCCCTCCCCATTCCCTCTCCCCTCCCCATTCCCTGTCCCCTCCCCATTCCCTCTCCCCTCCCCATTCTCTGTCCCCTCCCCATTCCCTCTCCCCTCCCCATTCCCTCTCCCCTCCCCATTCCCTGTCCCCTCCCCATTCCCTGTCCCCTCCCCATTCCCTCTCCCCTCCCCCATTCTCTGTCCCCTCCCCACTCTCTGTCCCCTCCCCACTCCCTGTCCCCTCCCCATTCCCTGTCCCCTCCCCATTCCCTCTCCCCTCCCCATTCTCTGTCCCCTCCCCACTCTCTGTCCCCTCCCCACTCCCTGTCCCCTCCCCCATTCCCTGTCCCCTCCCCACTCCCTGTCCCCTCCCCATTCCCTGTCCCCTCCCCACTCTCTGTCCCCTCCCGGCCCGGCCGGAGCCAAACTGGATTTATTCTGGAGCAGCAAAACACTGGGGAGGGAAAACCAACCCCAAATCCCAAAATCCCGGGATTTCTCTCCCTGTGGGAGGAGATTCGACAAGGGGTGCGTGGGGGGGAGATAATTAATGTATAACAATTAGAATTATTGTATAATAGATATTATTATTTTATATGTATAATTTATTATATATTACTATATAATAAATATTATTATTATATATTATTTATTATATATATTATTATAAATTTATTATTATATTATTATATTGTTAATATAATATATTAATTAAATATGTATTTATTTTATAATATAATATTAATTAAAATCTATTAATATGATATATAATATATATTAATTAAAATATATTATTAACATGCTATATGATATAATTATATATTAGAATTATATTTTATTATATTATATACTATTGTAATATTATCATTAAACTTTATTATATTATTACATATATTATTATTTATAGTTATTATATATCATACTATATATTAATTATATATTATACATTATACATAATATATTATATTAATTATATATAATGATTATATAATGACAAGTTAAAAATATAACTAATTATATATAACAATTATTATATTTAATATATAATATATATTAATATATTATATATATTATAAAATATATGTTATTATAATAATGTTAATAATGTTAATAATGATAATTAATAATAATATATATAAAAATAATGTATAATAATGATGATAATAATAATAATAATGAATAATAATAATGTATAAGAATGTATAATAATTAGGCAGGTAATAAGACGTTGCCTCCTCCCGTGGCAAATCCCAATTTCTCACACTTTTTTGGGTTTTTTTGGCAAGTAATGGGACAAATAACTCCCCCAGCTGGTGGCGAGGAGCAGCGACAGATGGGGGGAAGGAAAATAATCCTCAAAGTATTCCAAAATCCAGGAATTATAATGGTTAAAATATTCCCAAATCCAGGAATTACAATGGTTAAAATATTCCAAAAATTCTAATCGTTAAAATATTCCGAAATCCAGGAATTCTAATCGTTAAAATATTCCGAAATCCAGGAACTATAATGGTTAAAATGTTCCGAAATCCCGGAATTATAACGGTGGAAATATTCCAAAATAAAAGAAATATAATCATTAAAATATTCCAAAAATTATAATCGTTAAAATTTTCCAATATCCAGGAATTATAATGGTTAAAACATTCCCAAATCCAGGAATTGTAACGGTTAAAATATTCCCAAATCCAGGAATTACAACGGTTAAAATACTCCCAAATCCAGGAATTACAACGGTTAAAATATTCCCAAATCCAGGAATTGTAACCGTTAAAATATTCCCAAATCCAGGGCAGAGGGGGGAAAAGGGACGGGAAGGAAGTCTGGGATGTTCCCGCCCTCCCCCGGGGGTTTAATTAAGCGTTAATTAAGTGTTAATGAGGCGGATCCAGAGGGGAGAGAAACCCCCACAGGTGAGTCCGA
>NW_026138304.1:0-5000 GCF_025592945.1 Manacus candei
ACCCCGAAAATGCCGCCAGGCGCCTAAGTCCCGCCGGAGCCGGGTAGACCTGGTGGCCCGGAGCCGGGACGCCGGCGGGGCGCAGGCCGGCGGCCGCGGCCGCGGCGGCCGGATCGGCCGGTCCCGGAACCGGGTAGACCTGATGCTCGCCAGCCCCGGAACCGGGTAGACCTGATGCTCGCCAGCATCCGGCGGGGCACGAGGCCGCTCGGCCCCGCTCGACTGGGGAAACGGGTCGACCCCAAAAACCGGGACAACAGGTCTACCCGCCGAGCACGGACAACAGGTCTACCCGCCGGGCTCGGACACCAGGTCTACCCGCCGGGCTCGGACAAAAGGTCTACCCGCCGGGTCCCGACAAAAGGTCTACCCGCCGGGCTCGGACACCAGGTCTACCCGCCCGACTCGGACACCAGGTCTACCCGCCGAGCACGGAACACCGGTCTACCCGCCGGGCTCGGACAGCAGGTCTACCCACCGGGTTCGGACAACAGGTCTACCCGCACGGCACGGAACACCGGTCTACCCGCCGGGTTCGGACACCAGGCCTACCCGCCCGAGTCGGACACCAGGTCTACCCGCACGGCACGGACAACACGTCTACCCGCCGGGTTTAGGCAACAGGTCTACCCACCCGGCTCGCGCACAGGGTCTACCCGCCCGACTCGGACACCAGGTCTACCCGCCCAGCATGGACAACAGGTCTACCCGCCGGGCTCGGGCACCAGGTCTACCCGCCCGGCTCGGACACCAGGTCTACCCGCCGAGCTCGGACAACAGGTCTTCCCACCGGGCTCGGACACCAGGTCTACCCGCCGGGCTCGGACAAAAGGTCTACCCGCCCGGTTCGGACACCAGGTCTACCCGCCGGGCTCGGACAAAAGGTCTACCCGCCCGGTTCGGACACCAGGTCTACCCGCCGGGCTCGGACACCAGGTCTACCCGCCCAGCATGGACACCAGGTCTACCCGCCGGGCTCGGACACCAGGTCTACCCGCCCGACTCGGACACCAGGTCTACCCGCCGGGCACGGACAACAGGTCTACCCGCCGGGCTCGGACAAAAGGTCTACCCGCCGGGCTCGGACAAAAGGTCTACCCGCCCGACTCGGACACCAGGTCTACCCGCCCAGCATGGACAACAGGTCTACCCGCCGGGCTCGGACACCAGGTCTACCCGCCCGGCTCGGACAACAGGTCTACCCGCCGAGCTCGGACAAAAGGTCTACCCGCCCAGCTCGGACAACAGGTCTACCCGCCGGGCTCGGACAAAAGGTCTACCCGCCGGGCTCGGACACCAGGTCTACCCGCCCGGCTCGGACACCAGGTCTACCCGCCGAGCTCGGACAACAGGTCTTCCCGCCGGGCTCGGACACCAGGTCTACCCGCCGGGCTCGGACAAAAGGTCTACCCGCCCGGTTCGGACACCAGGTCTACCCGCCGGGCTCGGACAAAAGGTCTACCCGCCCGGTTCGGACACCAGGTCTACCCGCCGGGCTCGGACACCAGGTCTACCCGCCCAGCATGGACACCAGGTCTACCCGCCGGGCTCGGACACCAGGTCTACCCGCCCGACTCGGACACCAGCTCTACCCGCCGGGCACGGACAACAGGTCTACCCGCCGGGCTCGGACAAAAGGTCTACCCGCCCGACTCGGACACCAGGTCTACCCGCCCGGCTCGGACAACAGGTCTACCCGCCGAGCTCGGACAAAAGGTCTACCCGCCCAGCTCGGACAACAGGTCTACCCGCCGGGCTCGGACAAAAGGTCTACCCGCCGGGCTCGGACACCAGGTCTACCCGCCGGGCTCGGACACCAGGTCTACCCGCCGGGCTCGGACAAAAGGTCTACCCGCCCAGCTCGGACACCAGGTCTACCAGCCCGACTCGGACACCAGGTCTACCCGCCGGGCACGGACAACAGGTCTACCCGCCGGGCTCGGACAAAAGGTCTACCCGCCGGAGTCGGACACCACGTCTACCCGTCGGGCTCGGAACGCAACTCTACCCGCCGGCACCCCCGCCGCCGAGCCCAGTCGGCCGCCGCCCTGCCACCTTAAGAGAGTCCCAGCTACTCCCCCTTTTTACCCACGCCGCAGACAACGCCCTTTCTTTCCCACTCGGAGCCCCGGGCAGAAACGGTGGCGCCTCGGCGTCCGCCGAGGGCCTCGGCTAAGCGCTTGGAACCCGCTCGAGCCGCCCGACTCGGAGAGCGCGTCGAGCCGACGAGCCCGGAAAACAGGTCTACCCGCTGCCCCGGGACACCGGCTCTACCCGCCGGCTTCGGACGAGGGCTCTACCCGCTGGGCACGGACGGCGACTCTACCCGCTGCGCACCTCTGCGGCCGAGCCGAGGCGGCGGCAGCCCTGCCACCCAGGCAGAGGCCCAGTTACTCCCCCCGTTTCCCCGCCCCGCAGAGAACGTCTCTTCTTTCACCCTCGGGGCAGGGGAAAGGCTGCTACGCTCGGAGCGCCGGGCAGAAACCGCAGCGCTAAGCCCCGAGACCGGCTCTAGCCGCTAGGCTCGGACACCGGCTCTTCCCGGCGGCGCCGAGGCGGCCGAGCCCGGTCGGCCGCAGCCGCGCCGCCTAAAGAGAATCCCAGTTACTCCCCCCGCTTCCCCGCCCCGCAGAGAGCGTCTCTTCTTTCACCCTCGGGGCAGGGGAAAGGCTGCTACGCTCGGAGCGCCGGCCAGAAACCGCAGCGCTAAGCCCCGAGACCGGCTCTAGCCGCTAGGCTCGGACACCGGCTCTTCCCGGCGGCGCCGAGGCGGCCGAGCCCGGTCGGCCGCAGCCGCGCCGCCTAAAGAGAGTCCCAGTTACTCCCCCCGCTTCCCCGCCCCGCAGAGAACGTCTCTTCTTTCACCCTCGGGGCAGGGGAAAGCCTTTACGCCGGAGAGCAAGTCTGCCGCAAAGGGCCACGGGAGATGGAGTCTCCGCAACAAGACCCCCGAGAGAGTACTCGACGGAGCATGCCCGCTGGAAGGACTCGCAAAGAACTGTGGGAAATCCGGGAGGTCAGGGCGGGGTCGGAAGGGCACGCCGGCGCGCCAATCGACGGATTTAGCGGCTGCACGCCGTCCGCTCGATCCGCGAATTCGGTGCCACGCTCCGAGCACCGGCCGCAAACAGGTCTACCCGCCGCCGGGCCGGGCCGGGCGGCGGCGCTCCGGCTCCAAGTCCGCTCGCCGGCGGGAACAGGTCTACCCGCCACCGGGCCGAGCCGGGCGGCGGCGCCCCGGTTCCAAGTCCGCTCGCCGACGGGAACAGGTCTACCCACCACCGGGCCGGACGGCGGCGCCCCGGCTCCAAGTCCGCTCGCCGGCGGGAACAGGTCTACCCGCTTCCGGGCCGAGCCGGGCGGCGGCGCTCCGGCTCCAAGTCCGCTCGCCGACGCGAACAGGTCTACCCGCTTCCGGGCCGAGCCGGGCGGCGGCGCTCCGGCTCCAAGTCCGCTCGCCGACGGGAACAGGTCTACCCACCACAGGGCAGGACGGCGGCGCCCCGGCTTAAAGTCCGCTCGCCGACGGGAACAGGTCTACCTGCCACCGGACCAGGCCGGCGGCGCCCCGGCTCCAAGTCCGCTCGACGGCGGGAACAGGTCTACCCGCCACCGGGCCGGGCCGGGCGGCGGCGCCACGGTTCCAAGTCCGCTCGCCGACGGGAACAGGTCTACCCGCTTCCGGGCCGAGCCGGGCGGCGGCGCCCCGGCTCCAAGTCCGCTCGCCGACGCGAACAGGTCTACCCGCTTCCGGGCCGAGCCGGGCGGCGGCGCTCCGGCTCCAAGTCCGCTCGCCGACGCGAACAGGTCTACCCGCTTCCGGGCCGAGCCGGGCGGCGGCGCTCCGGCTCCAAGTCCGCTCGCCGACGCGAACAGGTCTACCCGCCACCGGGCCGGGCCGGGCGGCGGCGCCGCGGCTCCAGGTCCGCTCGACGGCGGGAACAGGTCTACCCGCCACCGGGCCGGGCCGGACGGCGGCGCCCCGGTTCCAAGTCCGCTCGCCGACGGGAACAGGTCTACCCACCACCGGGCCGGACGGCGGCGCCCCGGCTCCAAGTCCGCTCGCCGGCGGGAACAGGTCTACCCGCTTCCGGGCCGAGCCGGGCGGCGGCGCTCCGGCTCCAAGTCCGCTCGCCGACGGGAACAGGTCTACCCGCCACCGGGCCGAGCCGGGCGGCGGCGCCCCGGCTTAAAGTCCGCTCGCCGACGGGAACAGGTCTACCTGCCACCGGACCAGGCCGGCGGCGCCCCGGCTCCAAGTCCGCTCGACGGCGGGAACAGGTCTACCCGCCACCAAGCCGGGCCGGGCGGCGGCGCCGCGGCTCCAAGTCCGCTCGACGGCGGGAACAGGTCTACCCGCCACCGGGCCGGGCCGGGCGGCGGCGCCACGGTTCCAAGTCCGCTCGCCGACGGGAACAGGTCTACCCGCTTCCGGGCCGAGCCGGGCGGCGGCGCCCCGGCTCCAAGTCCGCTCGCCGACGCGAACAGGTCTACCCGCTTCCGGGCCGAGCCGGGCGGCGGCGCTCCGGCTCCAAGTCCGCTCGCCGACGCGAACAGGTCTACCCGCTTCCGGGCCGAGCCGGGCGGCGGCGCTCCGGCTCCAAGTCCGCTCGCCGACGCGAACAGGTCTACCCGCCACCGGGCCGGGCCGGGCGGCGGCGCCGCGGCTCCAAGTCCGCTCGACGGCGGGAACAGGTCTACCCGCCACCGGGCCGGGCCGGACGGCGGCGCCCCGGTTCCAAGTCCGCTCGCCGACGGGAACAGGTCTACCCACCACCGGGCCGGGCGGCGGCGCTCCGGCTCCAAGTCCGCTCGCCGGCGGGAACAGGTCTACCCGCCACCGGGCCGGACGGCGGCGCCCCGGTTCCAAGTCCGCTCGCCGACGGGAACAGGTCTACCCGCTACCGGGCCGAGCCGGGCGGCGGTGCTCCGGCTCCAAGTCCGCTCGCCGACGCGAACAGGTCTACCCGCTTCCGGGCCGAGCCGGGCGGCGGCGCTCC
>NW_026138304.1:10000-12500 GCF_025592945.1 Manacus candei
GGGAGCAAGATTCATTCTCCGCAGGGCAGTGTCTGCAGGAGGTGCTGTATTTATCCCGTCTGCCCCTCGCTAGGAATTCCTTCGAGGGGTAGACGTTGGCTCTCAACTGAAGGGCTGTCAGGAGTTTCCTGTGAGGTATGCCTCTGTAACGCTCAATCCAAAAATTACTGATTTTATCCCCCTCAAAATTGTCAATACCCCGGCCTTGGGACGCTAATTTAGACCATTCATTAAATTCTCTTTTCCTCCAATTGCAAGGTCTCGGGTATTTAATTTTAGGTGCACTAACCTCCCACTCCGATGGTGCTCCCTCCTCCCTGTGTTCGAGCGGCTCCACCACCAGCCTGGGCTCCCAGATTGACGGCATTCTATCTTTATCTCCTCCAGCTTTAACCCATAGCTTTTCATAATCCTTTTCAATTTGTTCTTCTTTCAGAACCGCCCTGATGGTTTCGTCCGAAGACTGAGCGAGTCTATGCAACCTCCGAGCCTGTACACTTGGAATCAGGCCCGCCAATCTGGTGATGCCCAAACCCCCATCTTTCGTGCTGGAATACAGGAAGGCGTCGCAAGTGCAGGGTGGAAGGTGTAGCCACTCTTTGACACTTCTTCGAATCTGTAGATCGAGGGACTCCAGCAGCCCTGCCTTTGTGTCTGTGTGATCTGCTAAATAAATTATTTTGGGAATGGCGAATGTTTTTAAGAGGTCTATTTTTTGTAACGGTTTCAGCGGTGCTCCCTCGAGCCGTTGTAACCAATGTTCTACCTGCTGGGATAGTCCCGGTTTTGCTATACCGACCCAAGGGTCCACTCGGAGCCCCAAGTATTTCTCAGAGCTGCCAGGGGTAATCATGTTGAGGGATGTGCCATTCACCGTCCAGGCTGGGCAGTCATTGATGGAATAGGTGCTTTTAGCTGTTGGCTTGATGTAGAAGCCGTGGCACTTTTCCCCTTGAGTCCTGAGGCCAGTAAGTTCACAGAAGGTTTCTAGAATCTTAATGTTGTTTTGCATCCCTTCCCAGGACCCACTTAGTAATACCAGATCATCAGCAAAGGCCATCGCTGTAATAGTGTGCTTACCCTGTTGGTATCCATTTCCACATTCCTCCAGCTTACACAGGAGAGGGTCTATTGCTAGGTTGAAGAGGAGTGGTGACATTGGATCTCCTTGTTTCACCCCGACTCGCATTTTGATTTGATCGGTCGTGCCCTTCTTTGTATCGATCTGAGTGTAGATGTTTTCATACATGTTCTTGATGAGGTTGGTGATATGGGGGTCCACTCCCTTTTGTTTCAGACCCATGAGGATGTGCTGGTGGCTCACGGTGTCAAAAGCCTTTGCAATGTCCACGAATACCACTCCCATCTCTCTGTGTTCCCTTTTCGCATTTTGAATTAACAGTTGTAGCAGTTTCAGATTCTCAGAGCAACCAGCTGCCCTTATAAATCCTCTCTGCCTTGGGTTGATGGGGCATGCTTTGGACAGTCTAGCAGTCAGTATTCTGGAAAACAGTCTTAAGATGATGGATCCGATCGTGATAGGACGCCAGTTGTTGATGTCTTTCAGGCGCTCAGGTCTGCTCGACTTAGGTATTAAAACGGTCCGACAGCCCCTCACCGTGTCTGGAATCATACCAGATGTTAACCATAAGTTGAAAATCTCAGCGGTCAGGGAGTATTTGGGGTCCATTTTATTGAGGTCCCTCAAAGTAATCCCATCCGGTCCGGGGGCAGAGTTCTTGCTCATCTCCGAGATGTTTTTGGAGACTTCCTGTGCTGTGATCATGGCTTCAAAGGCACTGTTATCAGCTAGGCCTTTTGATTGGAAACCCCCCAGGCTTTTAAACGTTCCAGGTGACTCCCATCTAGATTGAAACACAGAGTGGATGTCTTGGAGTGGTATTTCGCACCTCATGGATTCCAAGTCGTCCAGGATGATCCTTGCTATTTTTCCCTTGTCGAGGTGGAACAGTCGCTGGAATCGCAGATATTGTCCCTTCCTGATGGCTCTCTTTCTCATCCAGTTCTTTGCCTTTTTCCCAGGGCGAGGGTTCTGACTAGGATTTTGTTGCTTTTGTTTGTTTTGAGATGTTTTACCGAGCTGGCAGCTCACACCCAGGCACTCGTAGCAGTCTCTAGATGTTTCATTCACCACTGACAATGGGTCCTGCTGCCCATCAATTATCTTTTTGAATGCTCCCTGGAAGGTGTGAAGTGTTTGTGCTGATAACCGGTCTCCGACCTTTCTGAGATAATGAGCCTGCAAGTACCCCTCCCTTGATGAGTCAGCCACTGCCAGCTGTTCCCATTCATCTTCTATCAGTAAATCTAAGTCCTGGTCTTCTCCATTCTTCTTCCCAGGCTCCAGCAGTCGTCTTTTGTCACTTATCTGTTTCGTGGTTTTAGAAGGAATGTGCTCAGCAATCAACTTGTTAATGTGTTTTTTACCCTTGTATTGTTCCATTAATTTAATCAGCAGCTCTTCTTCTTCACTTGTCCA